>NC_134834.1:180494976-180795964 GCF_004210375.1 Tachypleus tridentatus
ACAAAACATTCTTCCAAACCGTAAATGACCAAACAGCCCTTGCATGGGTAAACGCAATACTAAAACTAGTACACACCAAACTACAAACAAAACACTTCTCACAACAGCTTATAAAATCCCTAGAGCAACTTCCTCTGATTCAGAAATATTCAAACACAGAAACAGCAACAGAAAGACTCCTACATACCACACTGAATTATTTCGAAAGAAAGTGGAGAGAAAAAAGTATTTATTATTATGAGCACCTCTCCCTAGTGAAAATATATATAAGAAATAAAAACAGGTCACCTTAGTATTAGACTTACTTAAAAACGTTATAGGATATTAATGTAAAATTCTTAATTAAAGCCTAAACTTTCTGAAAGTGTAAGATATTACGAAACTATTTGTGAGAAGTGGTATCTATATACGAATGTAATTGTTAGTAACACATGGATATTACCCTGAAAGAGGCTGGTATAAGATGTGGTTTACTCTGGTACTCAAGTAGTGTTTCTAAATACATTCATCAGAAGATGTGAATCAACGTACAGGAGGGAGAAAGAGATCAAAGACACGACATACAGGATCTTTACAGCTAAATCCCAACAAGATAGAAAGAAGTTTTGTACGTTTATAAATTCAACTTTTACATGAACAAACACAGATATTAAAATAGATATATGATACTAAAATAGTTACACAAGAATAAGAGAACTGTACAGAATTTAAGATACAATTATCATACACTTAGTGAAAAACGTTTTGTACATGCAATTGATATGTTTTGAATATATCAGTTTAAAACAACCTGAGTTATGGATGTTCATTTTTCGTCAAATTTATCGTCAACAAGTCACAGACACCTACCGTAAAAGAATCCGTAGCCAAACACTCATATCATTCATTAAATCCAACTACTACTATGTATGGTATTAAAAATCATAAAACCTCCAGTAGTTTGACAGATTACTTTATAAGAATAATGATCATATTTCTCTATTCAGTTGAGAAATATTAGCCTAAGAGTTTACGATTGATGCTATTGGCTCATAATCTCCGTCTGTTGTCTATCATTTCACAATTAGTGACTGCTTGTGCACAAAGCCATAGTATAGCTTTTCATGAATTGTCAGATAAAGCATAAATATTCCGAGACTTTATTTTATGGGGTCATTCCATCAAATTTGATTAATATCAAAATACTATTCTTTTCTTATATTTGTCAATAAATCATATAAATATAAAATGTATTACTTGTCTCAAGAGTTTGTTACTATTGTATTTTTGTTGTTAATTACTGTGTTAAAAATGTTTCACCTGCAATGGTGTGTTTTAAGAACTGCAAGTGTATAAGTGCAAGGGTATTGGATAGATTCGCATGTATTATCATTTTCTTTTAGAATATCATAGGTGCATAGGTTGTTGTTTTCCCTTTATTACACTCAAGTTTCGACTCAAGGATACTAACATGATTGGTTGTGCTTGCATTTGTTTATCTCGTTGTATTCATTAAGTGTCCTCGCTGGTTATTTAACACTCACGTGAGAGTTTAATGAACTCGGCCCGGTTTTATGGGTTGGACTTTAATCTGTGGCGTGTACAGAGCGACCCTAGGAAAGTCTAAAAAACTCGTGACTGAAGCCAAATTTTATTTCGCTTGTTTTACTGACAGTAATTCGATTAATGGTAAGCCTGAGTAATTTTGTTATAATCTACGGCTTAATAGCAAGTGTTGTCCTCATTTTGCTTTGGAAACATGAAACTGTAAACCAAGGAATCTATGCTTTCATTCTTAATAGGTATATAAGACCACTTGTAAAGAAGTAGTTGAATGTTAAGAAAAACAAACTATTTTCTTCTATCAACACAATAGATTATTATGACCCGTGTTTGAAAACATATGGTCAAGGTGTGTTTGTAGTGGGTAAAGTCTTACTTTATAAGTAAAACTTGCACTAAAACTATTATTTCAACATTTATTTTCTACCATGGGGATCAACTTATAATTCCCATAGAAGGTCGATAATGGAAATCTGTAAATAAAATACAATAAATTTTATTTCATGATTACCTTTATAAATTTATTGATATATGTGCTTCACTAAAGTTTCGTTTTAAAGGATTTGTGCAAATTTATATTTTTAACTATTATTATTGTAGTAATTAAAATGATTAATATTATCTTGCTTTTCAAAATACCAATTCTTAGTACAGAGCTGGTTTGGATCTTTTAGCATACCACTGACTCACCTTTTCTAAAACTATCTGTACGTAGCATAGCCATAGGAAGGAATTATGGAGTGGTCAGGCCATTAGAACATTGCCATTTATAGGAGTTTGGGGGCATAGCTCAAGAATAGTTTTGAAAATTTAATCCTGAGCCGCTTTAACTGTAAATTATGCAAATACAAAGTTGTAGCTTTACATGCCACCAAAAAATGATCAGACTATGATATGAATGGCCTCACAATTTGTATGGTCCGTGTAAACATTCTTCAAAAACAGGCTGAAATTTGATGAATGCTGATTTTAACAATTGTCAAAAAGATTATATATCATTTTACACAAACAAGTAATATTCTAACCATTTCTCAAGAGAACTTTTCATTACAAAAAAACGCAAACGCAAATGAACTTAGCAGATGTTTAGTTTAGAGAAAGAGAAGTCTGAAGAATTCTCTCTCCAACTTAGGTGATCAGGAACGTTGTGGTTCCTCTTCATATCCTCGTGTGAAAGATTATTGAACTTTACATGGAAGTTAGTCTTTATTTTGTTTTAACTTTTTTTAAGATGAAGAAGTGAGGTGGAGGACATGAATCTGACGCGAGAGGAGTGAGACCTGGACAAGAGTGGCATGAGGGAAGTAAGACACGTCAGAGCCAGTGGTCAGAATATCCTGACCGCTGGCGATTGCTAAACATTGACTTGACATTGACTTAAACGGCTCTTTTCAGGACTACCCCAGAATTTTGCCTTGGCAGAGATCTACAGACCCAATGCCAGAGATTTAGCTGTGGGGAGAAACAGGAGTACCCCGAGAAAACCCACTTTCACGGCCTGGGCGCCGAAAAATCTACCCAGACCATGCCCAGAAGTAGCTGGGAAGGAAATCTTCGCTTTTGAAAACATTTGGTATAAAATGTAAACTCATGGATTGTAGAAATGTTATACACGTGGCTGGTTGTCTGGAAACTAGGAAAACTGTTAGCTGCGTTCTTGTACAACAGGTGGGAACTTCAGGTTGAACTTGCGTTCATACTTGATGCCCAGTGGTGTCTTCTGAGTGATAGTTGTCTGTTTCTCTGTTTGAACTGGCGCGTTGATAGTTGTCATGTGAATGGTCTGAGTCTGAGTCTGGCTGGTGGTTATATTCCGTGAAACTGGAACTGAGGTCTGGCAGGAACCATCACTTGTCTTCCTTGGATTGTTAAGTCTTCACGTGTTGTTAACAGTGGGAGTTGTAGTTTATGGAGCTGAGTTGTCTGAATCTGCATTCGTGTTCTTTTAGGCTGGTTCTGGACTCCGCGGTATTTCTGTAGTTTTATATTAAAAGTTGTCCGTTGATTGTCTATGTTGTCTGGGCACTTTGTTTGATCACGAGTTGGAGGGTCGGCGATGTGGGCGTTCGGCTCTAAAGTGAAATATGTGATAGTCACACCCGTCACGTAAAATACAATCAACACTGTACTTCGACGTTGTCACTATCTTCATGAAGTATGTAGGTACATTGCTGTTTCTGAAGAAAATTCGATGTAGAGCATGTAACTTGGCCTGGATTTGAGATTCTATAGATTGTTTGATTTCTTCTGGTTGTATGGTTGGGTCGGCGTCCCTGAGGAATACTGAGAAGAGGCTGACAGGACTTTTGGTTGGGGAACAACTTACTTTAATTCAGTGTTCCATGGTTGACAAAGACAAATTTGATCAGCGGGAGTAGCAGATTGATGAGAATTCCGTGCCGGGGTAGGATTCGTGTCCTGAAAGGTTCGATGGTTGCTCCTGGCTTGTCTTGGGCAATGAACATGGCGACTTGTAGCGACGTAAGGTGTGACGGTAGACGGTCGACAATTACCGTCGGTATAACTGGCGTAGTTGTTCCTTACGTCTTGAACAGCATAATGAAAGAGATATCAACACGTCTTGCTTGTTTTGTGACTAACATGGAACTCTCGTCAGGGTAATTACAAAAAGTAGTTATTAACAAACTGATTCCACATTCTACAGATATGTCGCTAATGCAATCTTCAAACATTGTAAACTGTTTCGACCCTATGGGTTACAGGCACAGCCTGGTGTTTAGGGTGCTTGACTCGCAAACAGATTAAGGTGTGAGGGCATTATAATGTATCCGCTATTAGTTGATAAAAGGGTAGCCAAGAGTTGGCAGTTGGTGGTATTACTTACTACTTGATGGTAGTGACAGCTGGTTCACACAGTTTTACGGGTTTTTTAGATATAGACGAAAAAGGTTCTTTGAGAGTAGGTGTCTGTGACATGTTGGAGATAAATAAGAAATTTTATCTCTTCTTCTTTCTAAGATTTCAAAACTTCGTTTTATGTACATGGTAACATTCAATCTCAAGGAATTTACCAAAGTATAAAGTATGTTTTCCTACCCGAATGAACATACCTTGTAAGGGAAACAAAGAAGGTGTGCATTTATTTTGTTTCTTCGAGTTTAACAATAAATAAACCATTTTTATTATATAATTATAATTAAAATATTTGTTGTTAATTACAAAAACACTAAACTAATATTTCAAAGAAGCAAGGGAGGTGGTATTCGAAACGTGACATTTAGGAAATATTGAATTTCTTGAACAATTTTTGTCAGGGTTAAATTAAAGTCGAATATTTTACTGGGTAAAAGTTCGAAAATTTCCAGACAGGTTTATATAAAATAACAAATTTATACACCTAAAAATTATACGTAGTCTAATGTTAAAACACTAGACATAGTGCATACGATCACCAAAATTGAAAACAAGTGGGATACCTACATAAGGTACGAGATAACATCTTTTGCAGAAGCATTATCAAATAAATCATTTTGCTGCACACAGTTATAGATTTAATTACAAATAATTATATTTCTACACTAATCACAATAATGTGTTAATTAACTCAATAAATCAATTACAGGTAGAGAAGTGATTTATTGTTTTATATCCTTTTCCAAGGAAACCTACGACCAGGTGGGTTAAGGCGTTAGATTCGTAATCTGAAGGTTGCAGTTTCGAATCACCGTCGCACCAAACATTCTCGCCCTTTTAGCCGTGGATGCGTTATAATGATTACAGTCAATCCCACTATTCGTTGGTAAAAGAGAAGCCCAAGAGTTGGCGATGGGTGGTGATGACTATCCCCTCTTCCCTCTAGTCTTACATTGCAAAATTAGGGATGGCTATGCCGTTATTTTTCCGCGACATTCAAATACATGGGAACTCATCAGGATTTTTCTTGAATTAAAAGCAATTAATTTTACAAAACCTATACTACAGTACTTTTAATTCATTATCTTCTGTTCATAAATAATAAATGTTGTCTCATGGCCGTAATGTTGTATTTCTTAGAAGATAAAATTCTATTTTTAATATCTGTAAATATGTGTGTTTGTGTTGAATAATTTGTAAGCTATAAATTAAATTAAGTTCAGTTGTGATTTACTTAGTAAGCTAAATCGTGAGTGTGTTAGTGCGTTTGCAATCGATAGATTTGAGGGGAAATTAGGCAATCTGGTTTGTTGGTGAGTTAGTCAAGAATTTGTTTCTGAATTTACCATTGGGGTTTTTTAACTTCCTGTCTCATTTTTCTCCACTTTCTTTCGATACTCTATCTTTTTATCAATTTCCTTCTTTCCACTACTTCATGATCTGATTTCGTGCTGTTTCTGTTTTCTTGAAGGTTGAAGTTTATTCACATTTTTTTTTATTTTCACCTTGATCTCATTTATGAAAACGGTGTTGTAACATTTATTGCTGATGAAAATTATCCGAAATCAATTAAAATATACGCCATACAATGATTTGTTGAAACTTGTTTTCTGCAATATTATTTGTAACAACTATTTGGAATTATAATTGATGAGAAAGTTAGGAGTGTGAAATATACATATAAAAACAAAGGTTACTCGTACTGTTTTAAATCATCAATTTGTCAATACTGAATTTATTACAGATACCAACGGGATATCTTTTTTCTTGTTAAACTTTTTTCTCTATCTCTTATCTTACGAAAAGTAAATGATTGTTACTTTTCCAAAAATCTAAAAGAAATCTGTCTGAATTCTAGTAGGAAAGCTCAGTCTCAGTGCTGTAAATCGAAAATGTAACTCACTGGTTCCCATATACATGCTACCCGTTACTACAGCGGTATGTCTACGGATTACAACGTTAAAATCATGGGTTCTATTCTTCTCGGTAGGCTCACCAAATAGCCCGATTTGGCTTGTTTGTTTGTTTTGGAATTTCGCACAAAGCTACTCGAGGGCTATCTGTGCTAGCCGTCCCTAAATTAGCAGTGTAAGACTAGAGGGAAGGCAGCTTGTCATCACCACCCACCGCCAACTCTTGGGCTACTCTTTTACCAACGAATAGTGGGATTGAGTGTAACATTATACGCCCCCACGGCTGGGAGGGCGAGCATGTTTAGCGCGAACCCGCGACCCTCGGATTACAAAGCGCACGCCTTAACGCGCTAGGCCATGCCGGGTCCCCCGATTTGGCATTGCTAGAAAAAAAACACACAAGAAATGAATAGTATATTAATGACTTTATCACACACAAGCGTTCTTGGAATTTTAATAATTTACGCTTCCTTGTTAGGTATCTGGATATTCTATGTATTAGAAACAAATACTTGTTAAAAAAAATGAATTGATCACAAGATACCGAATATTTCTTATAACGTTCCACATCTTTCAAGTATATCGTTAAAGGACTTCAATAATTTCTTACCATACTTATTCCTGATATAACGTTCATAAAACTTTGTATACGTATTCCATGAACCTTTCAAAAGAGTATTTTAATTTAAACTATATACAGTTTAATAGCATTACTGATCACAAGGTACAGTTATTTCTGGAATATTTTAAATTTTCATCTAATCAAAGAATGTATGTGTTTGAAGTAACTAAACCATTCTCTTTTCTTCTCCCTGCACAATGTGTGTGAAGTTTACAGTTACTATTCTGTTATATCAGTCTCTGCATTCAAACATTGACAAATAAAAACATTTTACCCTACATATCTGCCTACTACTACACATTATTGCACCATGTAACTTCAACCACACATCAATCACTTAGTATACCGCGTACTTCTCCATATCATAGATCTAAATGTTGTTTGCACTAAAGTCTTGAATCAAGGATACAAGTGGCACATACCCCCGAACGTTTCTCTGTCTTCGCTGAGTGACCTTGAGTGGTTATGTAAGTATCACGTGTCTGTTTTAGAGTGGTTTTTCAGTCTTAACCAAATTAGGACTTAACTTTTTATGTACAGAGGTTTATGCCGTCAAAGTTTAAGACACTTCGAGTGGCTGAAGCCAAATATCATTTCGTGAGCTATCCGTAGAGTAAATGGAATTAATGGCGATCCCAAATGATGCAGTTGTAATTTACGGTAATGTAGCGAGCGTATTTGTAATTTTATTGTTGGCGTTACCTTGCAAACTTAAAAGAATAAAACAGCAAATTTTTGCTGTCGTTATTGATAGGTATGTGTCAGAAAGCATAGAGAAGGAGTTAGTCGTTTTTAAAAAAAAACTATTTTCTCATATGAACACGTTGGTTTCTTATGATCCACGTTTAAACACGCAAGGACAAGGTGTGATTAGAGTCTTAGAGATTGGTGTTGGTTCTGGTGTAAATCTCAAATATTATCCAGTAGGGTGCAGATTAATATGTGTCGAACCTAACCCGTATTTTGAAACCTATTTTATGAAGAATAGCGAGAAATTTCGACATATTGAAGTGGAACAGTGTGTGACCGCTATGGCAGAAAACATGGCCGAAATACCTGAGAACAGCGTGGACGCCGTTGTGTCAACTTGTGTTTTGTGTTCTGTGATGAAGATTCAGGACGTTCTGCACGAGATCAAGAGAGTACTTGTACCTGTAAGTAGTAAAAACAAGAAAAATAGCTATTGAAATGCACCATTGCGGGCTCTATTTCTAGTATTTCTTAACAGTTACACAGTAAAACTACTTTTATATTGCGTAATAATACTGATACCTTACGTGTGCTTTAACCAACACTACTTCTCATTTATATTATTTGATTTCTGTAACTCGAACGAAAACAGTGTGTGGATAAGGTGGATAAACAAAAAGTATTATGAACTAAGTTTAGACATCTTAGTACTAAAACAAAATTCTTGATCTACAGTAGCTCAGCGACGAGAATTGAGAAAGTCTTATAACCCTAAAAGTGGATTTTGATATCCATAGTGGGCACTGCACAGATAATTCGTTATGTAACTTTGCACTTAACAAGAAACCAGTCTTGCCTGTTTTAGTTCTTACTGCGTGACTGGTAAGGTACGATTACGAGTTATATATCGTGTAGTCTACTATTTTGGACATTTTCTCTGCTTATATACGTTAGGACTTGTATGATCCCCTTTTCTATTAATAGTTTATACAGAAGTCGTGGATACGGTTGATAATATTGAAACGTAATATATGAAACAAAATCATAAAATAGGTGTGACAATTATATTTCTTTTCGAATTTTAATATTATGACCTGAGCTAAGCAAATACATCTAGAATAACTGCTTCTGTTAATCACTAAGAATGCCGAACACAGTAAAAAAAAATTCTGGCTTAATGTTGAAACGCTGAGGGGCGACAGTACTTGTTGATCGTAGTAATTATAATCAAAGCTTCAACAATGTGTACTCGTAAAACGAACTCAAAATTTATTTTTCCTGCACTCAACGTAATTAAATGAATAAATGATACACAAACAAAATGTAGGTTTTTTACAGCTTACATCCCTTATGGTTCGTCTGCAACATGCTATACATAGATATTGTGTATGTTTAGTGGTTATTGTTTTATCTACGTTGAAAATGAAAAGATTATTTTGGGATACCCTTTATCATTACTGTTTACAACATTACAAGCCCAAGAAAAGGCCAGAACCGTAGATTCTAATTATCTACATAAATGATCTTCTTGGAGCCTTGTTAAAACCCTCTTGTAAGGCGTTTGACAATTCTTCTGACACTTGCACCTGAAAACTCCCTATGATAACAAGTTCAGATAACAAGGAAAATACTTCAGCTCAAAATAACACCAGGGTAATAACCTTAAACGATCTGTTTTATAACATTGAAAAGAATAATTCATTTTTATCAAGCATTTCAACACCAAGACTACAAACGGACATCTGAAACTTAAAGAAACGAAAAACTTGTGGGAAAACAAGAGTACTTTTCGAACTTTAAATGTTTCCATTCGCCTTTAACAATTTTAAATACATAAGAAACTAGTAGTAATTAGTGGGATTAATCGCAATATTGAGAATGTTTTCTAATAACGTTACACTTTTGTTGTCAGTGATTTTGTTACCAAAACAAACTATGGGCCCTTGAATACATTGATGCGTACATCATTTAGAAAATATACTTAAAAACGCCGATTGGTATTTGGGACTCAGCTTTAATTTTGCACCCAATGCAAAAACGCTAATTCTATGAAATTAAAACGTTAAAATCAGTATTCGATTACCGGAAGTGGTCATAGTAAAGAGTCCAATGTGGTTTTGCTAAACAACAACCAAAGTATTTTAGGGTTAAAAAGTTAATATATCAAAACAAACATTTTCTTATTGTACAAAATTTGTTGTTAAACACCCTAGAATGTCTCCGTGTGAATGTTGTATAGTTCCAGTAGTCATCCACTATAACCGTACTGTTATATCTGATGATATAATTCATAATTTCTAAATTAAGAATAACCAATAAAGATTGCCTTTTAGTAGCTTTGTACATAGTTCACTAAACTAAGAAAACATTTGTAAAACATAAAATAATTTGCCAAGAGGTAATCATGCTATCGTATGTCCATTTGTGAAAGTTATCAAAGCTTACTTGGCTTACCACCAGAGAAAGTATTTCTGCTTTGAAAATAAAAAACAATGTTTATTATATGTTGTTTGTTTTAATGGTTACCCTTAATCTATACATATATAGTGGAAAACTTGCGTATTACTACTGTGTGTTTCAGTCTCGTTGTAGTAATATAATATTTATTATAAACGTATGTTATACATTAGAAAATGGAAATTCTATGTACTTACAACTGTACTTGTTGTTTTAATTGATTTATTTTTGGTTTTATTTGTCTAGGGACTCTAAGTTACTGTTGTTGTTTTTCAACATTATTATTTATTTTCTAAATAGGGAGGAAAATTTTTTACTTGGAACATATCGGATATGATCGTAAAACTTGGAAACATTTCGTTCAAATGATTGTGAAACCGTTGTGGACGTTTATTTTTGAAAACTGCCACCTAACATCAGAAACAGCAGTTTCTGTAAAAAAAGTAGGATTTACTGACGTTTCTCAAAGTGTGGTTGACATAGAAGGATCATGTTTCCTGTGTCGGCGTCATGTAGTTGGTATTGCTACTAAATGATTCCATTGGTCTGGTAGTTGTGGTTATTGTCACTGTTTAGAACAAAAGGTTTAATTATTAATTACTAGTATAAAAACAGATTTTATTTGTGTGTACGTTTTGGCTTAAGAAGAATGCAAAGTACTTTCCAAATAATCAAAGCGCTTCATTTCTTCGGATAACATTTAAAATTTTGTACAGTCTAGGTAAATAATTTTACCAAGCAATCGTCTTACTTTATAATATGACAATATAATATATATAACATACATTGTAAACATTTGTATCTAGCATTACAGTGAGACACCCATCAAAAGAGTTCTGCAAAAAGAATAGTACCAGTTTCCATTGAAGAAATGCTGTCATTAACTATCTTTTAAATCAGATTTTGAAAACTGAAATAAAGACTTAGGTAGACCAGAAAATTGATATCACATCAACAAAAATATTAACACAAAACTAACGTTTTACAGAATCTACATGTTTAATAAAAATAAAAGGTTGGAAAGAGGATTACGAGGACACATCGTTTTGTTATCTACACAATAAAACATATTAGGATATGAATAAATATGTGAAACAAGTTTCTTACGGAACTTTATATTATTCCATCAAGCTACAACAGATACATGATAATGATATTATGATGATTATGTCAATTTTCTGTACAAAAAATGAATGTTGTGAAAGGAATTTTTAAATGAAATTTAAAATAGAACAAACTTAAATGTATTTTTGAGTAAATTTAGATTAAATTAAAATCATGCCACAACTAAAGAGAGTGAATAAATGAATGCTGGATAATTCAACTCAAATTTAAAAGCTGATGTATACCCAATTCTAAATAAAATATGTCAAACAAATAAATGTGTGGTTGTGGTAACATGATGATATGATGTTGAGTAGACTGATATGTAGAGGAAAATATTTTTATTTGTCGATGTTTAGATACAGAATCTGATGTAAAACAATAGTAAATATAAAAATCACATACAATATTCACGGGAAAACATAGGAATCGTTAAGTAACTTCAAATATGTATATTGTTTCTAAACATATTTAAAATATTCCAGAAATAATTATTCATTATTGTCAATAATGCTATTAAATTTGTTATAGTTTGTTAAGGTTTTAAAGAAAACACTGTTTTGAAAAGTACATGAAATATGTGAAGAATGTTTTAATAATGTTTAGTAAAAAATAGTTAGTATTCTCCCTAGGCAACAGATTGATTTCTGGAATATCTCTAATAAGTGATTATTAAAGTGAAACCCTTCAACGATCCACTTGCGATATTCGGAACTTTAGGATTTTTTTCTTTATCTCATCATCATTGTCAAAATGTCAGGAACACTTGTGTGTGATGAATCGTTTAACATACTCTTTGTCCCTATATATATACATGGAAACTAGTGTAA
The DNA here is from genome assembly GCF_004210375.1 of Tachypleus tridentatus. NCBI lineage: Eukaryota > Metazoa > Arthropoda > Merostomata > Xiphosura > Limulidae > Tachypleus > Tachypleus tridentatus. The sequence goes on from NC_134834.1 coordinate 180,507,009, forward strand.
TATATTTTATATTTATGGCACTCACACTTACCATTTGTATTTCAACCAGATTTCTTTTGGATGTCGGCAAAAATAACAAAACTTTACAGCAATTTCTGACACAATAAAAGAAGAAAACATTTTAACGAAGCAAGAGACTTTCTTTTGGTATCAGAATTAAAAGAGGAAATGAAGAATACAAGTAATGATTTAAAACAGTACCAGTAACCTTTGTTTTTATATGTATATTTCACACTCCTAAATTCCACGTCAATTTTAATTCCAATGTTACAAATAATATTGCAATAGACGAGTCAAAACAAATCATTGTATGGGTGTATTTTAATTGGTTTCAGATAATTTTCATCAGCAATAAATGCATACAGTATGTTACAACACTGGTTTAATAAGTCAGATAGTGGTGAACATGAAACAGAAATTTGAATAAACTTCAACCTTTAAGAAAATAGCAACAGCACGAAATCAGATCATGAAGTAGTGGAAAGAAGGAAATGGATATAAAGTTAGAGTATCGACAGAAGGTAGAGAAAAATGAGACAGGAAGATAAAAAAAACGCCAAAAATATATACCGAAACGAGTTCCAGCCTAACTCACAAAGAAATCCGATTGCACAATTTCCCCTCAAATTAATCGTTAGTAAACACACTAACACACTCACCATTTAGCTTACTAAGTAAATCATAGCTGAACACTATGAATAAATAGAATTTTATATTCTAGGAAAGACAACATTACGGCCATGAGACAAGATTTATTATTTATAAACAGAAGATAATGAATTAAAAATTACTGTAAAATAAACTGTTTTAAAATCAAGATAAACAAAAACTTAAAATGTGTAAGGACACAGTATATAAAAAAAAATAAAACTCACAAACTGATGACATAAAAAAGAAAATTGGTGAATAAATCACACATACAATTAATAACTATCTAGGATTTACCACATTAAATGCTTGCACTGGGAAACATCCTTTTGAGTTCCTTGTATTTGAATTTCGCGGGAAGTTATACAAGGGTTATCCGCGCTAGCCGTCTCTAATTTTGCAGTTTAAGACTAGAGAGAAGGCAGCTAGTCATCAACACCTACCACCGACTTTTGGGATACTCTTTTACCAAAGAATAGTGGGACTGACGGTGACATTATAACGGCCCCAAGACTGAAAGGGCAATCATGTTTGGTGCAACCGGGATAATATCAGTGCACCAACTTTATTTGGCTAGAATTTGGTTTACTCTGGTAAACTGTTATGATCATATGTGATAAAGCTAATGATGAAATAAAAATTATCATATGTTACTTATAGATTTCCACAGTCACTTACCAAGGAAATTATAAAGTTGATCCTAATGGTAAAAATAAATGTTAAATAATAGTTTTAGTGTAAGTTTTACTTATAAAGTAAGACTTTACCCACTATAATCACACCTTGACCATATGTTTTCAAACACGGGTCATAATAATCTATTGTGTTGATAGAAGAAAATAGTTTGTTTTTCTTAACATTCAACTACTTCTTTACAAGTTGTCTTATATACCTATTAAGAATGAAAGCAAAGATTTCTTGGTTTACAGTTTTATGCTTCCAATGCAAAATGAAGAAAACACTCGCTATCAAGACGTCAATTATAACGAAATTACTCAGGCTTACCATTAATCGGATTAGATAGTAAAAGAAGCGAAATAAAATTTGGCTTCAGTCACGAGTTTTTTAGTTTTTCCTAAACACTCATGTGATTGTTAAATAAACGCGCAAAGACTCAGAATGAATACAGCGAGATAAACCAATGTAAGCACAACCAATCATGTTAGTGTCCTTGAAACCAAACTTAAGTGTAATAAACGAAAAACAACAACCCATGCATCTATGATATGCTAAGAGAAAATTATTATACACGCGTATTTATCCAATACACTTGGAAATATACATTCGATGTTCTTAATATACACCATTGCAGGTAAAACATTTTTAACACAGTATTTAACAACAAAAATACAATAGTAACAAACTCTTGAGACAAGTAATACATTTTATATTTATATGACTTTTTGACAAATATAAGAAAAAATAGTATTTTGATATTAATCAAATTTGATGAAACGACTACATCAAGTAAAGTCTCGGAATATTTATGCTCTATCTGACAATTCATGAAAAGCTATACTATGGCTATGTGCACAAGCAGTCACTAATCGTGAAATGATAGACAACAGAAGGAGATTACGAGTCAATAGTATCAATCGTAAACTATGAGACTAATATTTCTTAACTGAATAGAGAAATATGATCATTATTCTTATAAAGTAATCTGTCAAACTACTGGAGGTTTTATGATTTTTAATACCATACATAGTAGTAGTTGGATTTAATGAATGATATGAGTGTTCGGCTACGGATTCTTTTACGGTAGGTGTCTGTGACTTGTTGACGATAAATTTGACGAAAAATAAACATCCATAACTCAGGTTGTTTTAAACTGATATGTTCAAAACAAGTCAATTGTATGTACAAAACGTTTTTCACTAAGTGTATGATAATTGTATCTTAAATTCTATACAGTTCTCTTATTCTTGTGTAACGATTTTAGTATCATATATCTATTTTAATATCGGTGTTTATTCATGTTAAAGTTGTGCTTATAAACGTACAAAACTTCTTTCTATCTTGTTGGGATTTAGCTATAAAGATCCTATCGGTCATGTCTTTGATCTTTTTCTCCCTCCTGTACGTTGATTCACATTTTCTGATGAATGTATTTAGAAACTCTACTTGAGTACCAGAGTAAACCACACCTTATACCAGCCTCTTTCAGGGTAATGTCTTTGTGTTATTTACAATTACATTCGTATATAAATACCACTTCTCACAAATAGTTCCATAATATCTTCCCTTTCAGAAGGTTTAGGCTTAAATTCAGAATTTTACATAAATATATTATAACGTTTTTAAGCAAGTCTAAGTAAGTGACCTGTTTTTTTTTTCTCACATATATTTTCACTTGGGAGAGGTGCTTAGGACAATCATCAGTTTTTATGCAGTATATCTCTTGCTCACATAATAAATAATTTTTTTCTCCAATTTTTCCAGAAATAAGTCAGTGTACTATGTAGGAGTCCGTCTGTTACTGTTTCTGTGTGAATATTTGTGAACAAAATCGGAGGAAGCTGCTCTAGGGATTTTATAAGCTGTTTTGAGTAGTGTGTTTTATTTGTAGTTTGGTGTGTACTAGTATTAGAATTTCGTATCGTATTTAATTACAGTTTGAAAGTATGTTTTGTAGTTTTTTAATATGTTATCGATTGCTTTTTCACTTTCTCTACCAGTTATTCGATTAGAAAAGTTTGATTTTCGTCAGATTTTGGTTCTAATATTTTTAGGTGGTTTATCCATGTCAGTTTGAGTCATATATTAATCATAGAAACTTGGCGGATGTAGCATTGATTTTAATTCTATTTTTGTGACAGTATTCACTTATTGAATTTATTGTTTGTTTGTTTCTTTTTGAATTTTGCACAAAGCTACACAAGTGCTATTTGCGCTAGCCGTCCTTAATTTTGCAGTGTAAGACTCGATGGAAGGTAGCCAGTCATCATCACCCAACGCCAACTCTTGGACTACTCTTTTACCAATGAATAGTGGGATTGATCGTCACTATATAACGATCACACGGCTGATAGGGCAAGAATGTTTGATGCGACGGGGATTCGAAACCGCGACCCTCGGATTACAATTCGAGTGCCTGTATCACCTGGACATGCCGAGCCTATTGTTATGGTCTATAAATTCTATTTGTTGCCTTCTATTTGCGTTTGTTGCGTTACATGTGTAATTTTAGTATTTGCCGATTAGATCTCTTTTGGAGCGTTAGCATTGTGATTGAGGAAAAGATGCAATTGAGTAAACTTATATCTATTTATTTTATTGTTGAACAGTAAATCCTTGTTCAAATTTATTGAAACAAACGGTCATTTTACAATATTTTCAGCATGGTGGCCGATGTAGGTTCGCTGGACCCGCTGATTTCCTTTTATTGTCATTTTTCCACACAGACAGCGTCATGAGCTGTGTTTTGCAGTATGTTTGATCTATTTTTTGGATACATGACGAAATTTTGAGGAATATTACGTCATTCAAAATTGCGTTAGAAGGGCATGGAGACCAGCCAAAAAAGAGCTTACCAACTCAATGAAGACTAAACGGTATCAATGGGGTTTGAAATATAAGAACTGGACGCAAGAGCAATGGAGGAAGGTCCTATTTAGTGACGAGACTCATTTCTTCGTACACGGTCAAAGAAATCTGCATGTTCGCATATCTCCAGGTGAGAAACGTGGAGAATCTCACATCAATCAGCTCGTAAAATAACCCTTGAAGAAGATATTTGGGGATTTTTCAGCTAGTATGGCGTCGAAGGCTTACGTATCGTAGAAGGTACGATGCAAGGACCACAGTACATTGAAGTATTGCAGAGAAGAGTCGTTCGAGAATTGAAAAAGAGATTTCCAGATGAATCTGGCATTTTCAGCAAGATCTGACTCCGTGCCACACTTTGAAACTTGTGAAGAATAAAGGTGCTGGACAAGCCTGGAAACTCTCCGGACTTAAATCCTATTTAAAATATTTGGGCGATTTTTAAAGAAAGACTTCGGGGAAAAGACTGTACTACGAAAGTAATGCTAACTGAAGCCACAATTGAGGTGTGGTACCGCGATTCAAAAATTAGTAAAGATTGCAGTCAACTGGTGGACTCGATGACAAAGCGGATTATTGATCTTCTGAAAAATAAAAGAGTTCATATCATGTACTGATTTGTGAGTAATTTTTAGTTTCTCAGAAATAACACGCAAAAAGTTGAAAAAATTGTAATTTTCCGTCTTGTTTCAATTAATTTGCACAAGGGTGTAAATTTCCGCTATGGTAACACTTGTTTAATTATTTAGGACAATATCAGGTATTATGCATTCGTTATTACGACTTAATTTCTGTTACTAATAGATTTGATTCATGTAACGTTCTATGTACACGTTCTTAGAAAAAAAGACATAAACATGTTAGATTTTAAGAACAGTAAATTATCAAAAACGACTGTATACCACTCTACGCAAGTAAGTAATGTTTTAACCATACCTTTGTAGGTTTTTCATTTCGAAAAGTAGTTATAAACAAACCGTAACATCACTATCACCGTTACTACAGTTATATCACTAATACAATCGTTAAACATTGTGAACTTTTTCAACCCTTTTGGTAACAAACATGTCCTGATGATTAGGTCGTTAGGCTCAAAATATGACTATTGCAGATTCAAATACCTGTCTTCGAACACGCTCACCCTTACTACTGTGGGTAAATTATGATGTGATTACTTTTGTTTGGTAAAAGAGAAACCCAAAAGTTTTCAACGAGCTATGTTAGTTATCTTCAGTGTATCTTGTTAAATTAATGCCAACAAATGGAGACAGTCTGACCGATCTTTTATAATAAAATACGAAATATTCTTTAGAGTAGGTGTCTGTGACTTGTTGGCAATAACTTTCAGCATTAAACAAACAGCACACAGTATATTTTATTTTAAAATAATATATCAAACTAAGTTAAAATATATACATAAGTTCGTTGCACATTTAATCACTACAGATTATTTCAGAGCTTTAAATAGATATCAATTTTACTCAAGTTCACCCAGGCTGGTTACTTTAGTAAACAGCTGATAAGAGGAATTATCCTTTTCTGCTGTGTTGTTGCACAAAGCTACATTAGGAACTATCTATGCTCAACCCACCACGGGTATAGAAATTTGCTTTCTATCATTGAAAATGTGAAGATATACTGCTGTACCAATTGGGGAGACAGTCAGTGACACTTATGTCACAGTCTTTGTTACCATAGTTGTCTTCACAGCTTTATATAATTGTTTATTTTCCGTAATGGTCCACACAGGTGTGTTCAAATAATTTAGAACACAATTATTATATATTCAATTATTGCAATAAAAACTGTGGTACTTCACTTGGTGCCTGAACTCACAATCACGCTATCTAGATCTACCTATTTATTTTAACATGCGTTAAACTATTGTGTTAAAAATAAGGAGCTTCTGCCCTATTATTGTACTCAGTTAAAAAAAATAAATAAAACAACTCAGTTACATTTGGTACAACCATCATGTAGTTTTTTGCGAAAATCCAATCAACCAAATCTATTGAGTATTTTGGTTTGGCAAAATGAAATCTTATGACAGGAAGAAGCACGTCCCATTTTCACCTGAGGCTTTTGACATTTTATAGCTAACTTAATATTTGTATAATGGAACTGTTTTAAGTTTTATATTATAGTTTTATTTTACGTATGTTGGTTTAATTATATGTCGACAAATTAGAAATTATAACTTCTTATTTTTTTATGCTTTCAAAACTTTGTTTATGTGTACGATAACATTTAATAATAACAGTTTACCAAAGTATGAAGTACCTTTTTCTACCCGAGTAAACATAGTTTTCGAGGCAAACAAAGTTGATGCACAATTATTGTATTTCATAGAGTTTATTAATAAATGTTATTTGATGATTAACATTATAAACTGATTTATATGTTTGTTTAACTAAATGTAGAATTGAAAATTATAATGAAAATATTTGTTGTTAATAGCACAAAATGTGTGAACAAATGTTTCGAAGAATCAAGAGAGGTTGTATCCCTAACGTGACGTTAAGAAATCTTAGAACGTTATTAATGAATTTCTTTAACAATTTTTGCCATGGGTAAATTAAACTAGAAAAATATACTGGGAAAATGAGTAGACGATTCCCAAACATTTGTCATAAAATAACAAAAATACTCACCTGAGAAGTGTGTGTAATCTAATGTTAGAACACCAGAGATAGAGCATACGAGCAGTAATTTTGAAAACAAAGATGAGTATTTCATAAGATAACCTTTCTAACAGAAGTGTTATAAAGTAAATCATTAGTGTGATGGCTATAGACAAATAATTAGTGAAGCAGTAATTAATGTTTTGCATTCTTTTCCATAGGAACTCATAAGGATTTTCCCAGTGACCTTGTACGTGCCTAATTTTTATGTGCTAAATCATTCAGTAAAATTATTAAGTTTATGTGCGACTAATTCACGATTTTATTTGTTATGTCTTTAGTTTCTCAGTTATGTTTCATCTTCTGTATTGTATCTTTCCACGTTTTAGTTTCATATTCATCTTGCATTAATAGCAATGTATCAGAAATTTTCAATAGCTGTAATGTTTTTTAAATTCATTATCGATAATTCACTGATAACAATTCTTGTGTCATGGCCAAGAAGTTGTCCGTTTTGTTTAGAAAATCAAATTGTATTTTTAATATCTATGCTATGTATATATTTTTGTGTTGAATAATATGGAAGCTATAAACTAAATCGAGCTCAACTGTTATTAATTAGTTAGCTTAATGGGGAGTGTGTTTGTTATTGATTAATTTGAGGGGAAATTGTGCAATCAGTTTGTTTGTGGCTTTCTCTCGATACTCTAACTTTTTATTCATTTCCTTCTTTCCACTACTTCAAGATCTCATTTCGTGCTGTTGCTGTTCTCTTGAAGGTTGAAATTTATTGAAATTTCTGTTTTATTTTCACCATTATCTCGTTTATTAAACCGGTGTTGTAACATACTGTATGCATTTATTGCTGATGAAAATTATCTGAAACCAATTAAAAAATAATTCATACAATGATTTGTTCAGACTTGTCTACTGCAATATTATTTGTAACAACTGTTTGAATTAAAATTGATGAAGAAATTGTGTAATTTGTATATTTACTATTGTTTTACATCAGATTCTGTATCGAAACATTGACAAATAAAAAAGATTTTCCTCTACATATCAGTCTACTCTACATGTTTCCACAACCACACATTTATTTGTTTGACATATTTCATTTAAAACAGGGTATACATCAACATTTAAATTTCAGTTATTCAGTATTCATTTATTCACTCTATATAGCTATGGCATGATTTTAATTTAATCAAAAATACATTTTGTAACTTTGTTTATTTAAAAATTCCTTTCACAAAATTCTTCGTGCAGAAAATTGACATAATATTTATAATATTATTCTCAAGTATCTGTTTTAGCTTGATGGTATAATAAATTTATGTTTCATATGTTTCTGTTACAATTTATTCATATTTTAAGATGTTTTTTATAGAAAAAATAACAAAAACTTTAGATTACAATGTGTACTTTTAATCCTCTTTTCAACCTTTGGTTTTTATTAAACATGTAGATTCTGTAAAAAGTTGGATTTTGTGATTAAACTTTCTTAATGTGTTATCAATATTATTGTCTGGCTAAGTTTCTAATTCAATTTTCAAAATCTGTTTTAAAAGATAGTTAATGACAGCATTTCTTCAATGGAAATTGGTACTATTCTTTTGCAGAACTATTTTGATGGGTGTCCTATTGTAATGCTAGATACAAATGTTTACAGTGTATGTTATATATACTATATTGTCCTATTAGTGTCACTATAAAGTTAGGACGATTTCTTGGTTAAATTACTTACCTAACTGCATAAAGTATGAAATGTTATTCGAAGAAATGAAGCGCTTTGATTACTTGGAAAGGACTTTGCATTCTTCTTAAGCTAAATAGAACACAAAATAAAATCATCAGATTTTATATTAGTAATTAATAATTAAACCTTTTTGTTGCCAACTGGTCACAATAACCATAACTTCCAGACCAAAGGAATCCTTTAGTAGCAATACCAACTACATGACGCCGACACAGGAAACATGATCCTTCTATGCCAATCACACTTTGAGAAACGTCGGTAAATCCTACTTTTCTTACAGAAACTGCTGTTTCTGAGGTTAGGTGGCAGTTTTCAAAAATAAACGTCCATAACAGTTCCATAATCATTTGAGCGAAACGTTTCCAAGTTTTACGATCATACCCGATATGTTCAAAATAAAGAAATTTCCCTCCCTACTTAGCAAATAAATACTAATATTGAAAAACAACAACAGTAATTTAGAATCCCTAAACAAATAAAACCAAAAATAAATCAATTACAACAACAAGTACAGTTGTAAGTAATTACAATTTGCATTTTCAAATGTATAAAATAAGTTCATAATAAATATTATATTACTACACGAGATTGAAACACACAGCAGTAGCATGTAAGTTTCTCACTATATATGTATAGGTTAAGGGTAACCAATAAAACCAGCAACATATTATAAACATTGTTTTTTTTTTTTATTTACCAATCATTTTCAGAGCAGTAATACTTTCTCTGGTGGTAAGCCATGTAAGCTTTGATAACTTTCACAAATAGACATACAATAGCATGATTACCTCTTGGAAAATTATTTTATGTTTTACAAATGTTTTCTTACTTTATTGAACAATGCTACTAAAAGGCAATCTTTATTGGTTATCCTTAATTTAGAAATTACGAATTATATCATAAGATATAACAGTACGGTTATAGTGGATGACTACTGGAACTATGCAACATTCACACGGAGACATTCTAGGGTGTTTAACAACAAATTTTGTCCACTCTGTAAATGTTTGTTTTGATATATTAACCTTTTAACCCTAAAATACTTTGGTTGTTGTTTAGCAAAACCATATTGGACTATTTACTATGTCCACTACCGGTAATCGAATACTAATTTTAACGTTGTAATTTCATAGAATTAATGCTTTTCCACCGGGCGCAAAATTAAAGCTGAGTCTCAAATACCAATCGGCGTTTTTAAGTATATTTTCTAAATGATGTACGCATCAACTTATATAAGGGTCCATAGTTTGTTTTGGTAACAAGATCCCTGATAAGAAAAGAGTAACGTTACTAGAAAACACTCTCAATATTGCAATTAATCCCACTAATTACTGCTAGTTTATTATGTATTTCAAATCGTTAAAGGCGAATGGAAACATTTAAAGTTCGAAAGTACTCTTATATTCCCACAAGTTTTTCGTTTCTTTAAGTTTCAGATGTAGGTTTGTGGTCTTGTTGTTGAAATGCTTGATAAAAGTGAATCATTTTTCTGAACGTTCTGGTTCATTTTAATATTGTAAAATAGATCATTTAAGGTTATTACCCTGGTGTTATTTTGAGCTGAAGTATTTTCTTTGTTATCTGAACTTGTTATCACAGGGATTCCAGGTGCAGGTGTCAGAAGAATTGTCAAACGCCTTACACGAGGGTTCTAACAAGATTGCGAGAAGTTCAGTTATGTAGATAATTAGAATCTATAGTTGTGCCCTTTTCTTGAGCTTGTAAGTTTGTAAACAGTAATGATAAAGGGTATCCAAAATAATCATTTTCATTTTCAACGTAGATAAAACAATAACCACCAAACATACACAATATCAATGTATAGCATGTTGCAGACAAACCATAAAAGGTGTAAGCTGTAAAAAAACCTACATTTTGTTTGTGTATGATTTATTCATTTAATTACGTCATATGCAGGAAAAATAAATTTTCAGTTCGTTTTACGTGTACACATTGTTGAAGCTTTGATTATAATTATTACAATGAATAAGAACCTCAGCGGTTCAACGTTAAGCCTGAAAACTCAAGTTTAAAACCTGTCTCACATCCCTGTGGTAGGTACAGTATAGAGAGTTCATTGTGTTACTATATACTTAGCTCTAAAGATAAAAATGTATTTCCAAGCTAACTATTCCATTCTGATTTTATTAGCTTTTAAAAGGAACGATTTTTTTAGTGTATTCCGCATTCTTAGTGATTAACAGAAGCCATTATTCTAGATGTATTTGTATAGCTCAGAACATAATATATTTAAACTCGAAGAAACATATATTTGTCACATACATTTTATGAATTTGTTCAATATTATCAACCGTATCCACGACTTCTACATAAACTATTAATAAAAAAGGGGATCATGCAAGTCCAAACGTATATAAGCAGAGAAAATGCCCAATATAGAGGACTTCTCAATATCTAACTTATAATCGTACCTTTGCAGTCACGCAGTAAAGACTAAAACAGGCAAGACTGGTTTGTTGTTAAGTGCAAAGTTACATAACGAGTTATCTGTGCTGTGCCCACTATGAATATCAAAATTCACTTTTAGGGTTATAAGCCTTCCTGAATGCCCTGCGATGAGCTACTGTTGATCACGAACTTTGTTTTAGTATTAAGATGTGTAAACTTAGTTCAGAATACTTTTTGTTTATCCACCTTATCCATACAATGTTTTCGTTCGAGTTACAGAAATCAAATAATATAAATGAGAAGTTGTGTTGGTTAAAGTACACGTAAGGTATTAGTATTATTATGCAATATTTAAACAGTTTTACTGTGAAACTGTTAAGAAATACTAGAAATGGAAACCGCAATTCTGCATTTCCACAGCTATTTTCTTGTTTTTACTACTTACAGGTACAAGTACTCTCTTGATCTCGTGCAGAACGTCCTGAATCTTCATCACAGAACACAAAACACAAGTTGACACAACGACTTCCACACTGTTCTCAGATCTTTCGGCCATGTTTTCTGCCACCGCGCGCACACACTATTCCACGTGAATATGTCGAAATTTCTCGCTATTCTTCTTAAAATAGGTTTCAAAATACGGGTTATGTTCGACACATATTAATCTGCACCATATTGGATAATATTTGAGATTTACACCAGAACCGACACCAATCTCTAGGACTCTAATCAAACCTTTTCCTTGCGTTTTTAAACGTGGATCATAAGAAACCAACGTGATCATATGAGAAAATAATTTTCTTTAAAAACGACTAATTTCTTCTCTATGCTTTGTGACACATACCTATTAATAATGACAGCAAGTATTTGCTGTTTTATTTTTTTAAGTTTGCAAGGTAACGCCCACAATAAAATTACAAATACGCTCGCTACTATGCCTTAAGTTAAAACATCATCATTTAGGTTCGCCATTATTCCATTTACTGTGCGGATAGCTCGAGAAATGGTATTTGGCTTCAGCCACTCGAGTTGTCTTACACTTTGACAGGATACATTTCTGTAGATAAAAAGTTAAGTCCTAACTCGGTCAAAACTGGCAAACCACTCTAAAACAGACACGTGATACTTACATAACCACCCTAGGGCACTCAGCGAATACAGGGAAATGTTCAAGTGCATGCGCGACTGGAATCCTTGATTCAGGACTTTAGTGCAAACAACATTTAGATCTATGATATGGAGAAGCACGTGGTATACTAAGAGATTGATGTGTGGTTGTAGTTACATGGTGCAATAATGTGTAGTAGTAGGCAGATATGTAGAGTAAAATGTTTTATTTGTCGATGTTTGAAGGTTACAGTTACTATTCTCTTATATCAGTCTCTACATTCAAAGTGCAGGGAGAAGAAAAGAGAATGGTTTAGTTACTTCAAACACATACATTCTTTGATTGGATGAAAATTTAAAATATTCCAGAAATAACTGTACCTTGTGATCAGTAATGATATTAAACTGTATGTAGTTTAAATTAAAATATTCTTTTGAAAAGTTCATGGAATACGTAAACAAAGTTTTATGAACGTTATATCTGGAATAACTATGGTAAGAAATTATTGAAGTCCTTTAACGATTTACTTGAAAGATGTGAAACGTTACAAGAAATAATCGGTATCTTGTGATGAATATATTTTTTTCTTTTACAAATATTTGTTTCTAATGCATAGAATATCTAGATACCTAACAAGCAAGCGTAAGTTATTGAAATGCCAAGAACGCTTGTGTGTGATAAATTCATTAATATACTGTTAATCGTTAGTTATATATATGGTTGTGTGTTTCCTTCTAGTAGAGCCAAATCGGGCTATTTGGTGAGCCCACCGAGAAGAATTGAACCCTTGATTTTAACGTTGTAATCCGTAGACATACCGCTGTAGTAGCGGTTGCCATATATATGTATATGTATATGGGAACCAGTGCGTTACATTTTCTATTTACAGCACTGAGACTCAGCTTTTCTACAAGTGATAGAGAAAAAAAAATGTTTAACAAAAACAGAGATATTCCGTTGGTATCAGGAATAAATAAAGTATTGACAAATTGAGGATTTAAAATGGTACGAGTAACCTTTGTTTTATATGTATGTTTCACACTCTAACTTCCTCATCAATTTTAATTTCAAACAGTTGTTACAAATAATATTGCAGAAAACAAGTTTAAACAAATCATTGTATGGCGTATATTTTAATTTGTTTCAGATAATTTTCATCAGCAATTAATGCATACACCATGTTACAACACCGGTTTCATAAATAAGATAAAGGTAAAAATAGAATACAAATTTGAATAAACTTCAATCTTCAAGAAAACAGCAACAGTACGAAATCGGATCATCAGGTAGTGGAAAGAAGAAAATGGATAAAAATTTAGAGTATCGAAAGAAGGTAGAGAAAAATGATACAGGAAGTTAAAAAAAAACGCCGATGAAAAATTCAGAAACAAATTCTTGCCTAACTCACAAAAAAAATCCGATTGTACAATTTCCCCTCAAATGATTTGATAGTAAACACACTAACACACTCACCATTTAGCTTACTAAGTAAATCATAGGTGAACTCAATTTAATTTATAGCCTACAATTTATTCAACACAAATGTATGTATTTACATATATTAAAAATAAAATTTTATTTTGTAGGAAAAACAACAGTACGGCCATGAGACAAGATTTATTATTTATGAACAGAAGATAATGAATTAAAAGTACTCCAGTATAGATTTTGTAAAATTAATTAATTATAATTCAAGATAAACAAGAACTCAAAATGTGTAAGGACACAGTATATAAGAAAAAATAAAACTTACAAATGGATGACATAAGAACGAAAATTGGGAAATAATCACAGATACAACTAATAACTTTCTGGAAGTATTTACCACATGAAGAGCTGACACTGGGATAAATTCTCATGAGTTTCCTTGTATTTGAATTTCGCGGAAAGCTACAAAAGGGCTAACTGTGCTAGTCGACCCTGAGTCATCACCACCTACTGGTCTACTCTTTTACCAACACATAGCGGGATTGACCGTCACATTATAACGTACCCACGGCTAAAAGGGCGAGCATGTTTGGTACGATCGGGATTCAAACCCGTCACCTTCAGATTACGAGTCGAACCCACCTAGACATGCCGGTCCTGAGTTTTCTTGGAAAAGGATGTAAAAAAATAAATCACTTCTCTATCTGTAATTCATTTATTGATTTAATTACCACATTAATGTGATGACTGTAGGAATATAATTATTTGTAATTAAATCTATAACTGCGTGCAGAAAAATGATTTACTTGATAATACTTCTGTTAAACATGCTATTTCGTACCTTATGTAGGTATCCAACTTGTTTTCAATATGAATGATCGTATGCTCTATGTCTAGTGTTTTAATATTAGATTACCTATACTCCTTAGGTGTATATATTTGTTATTTTATATTAAAAATCTTCGAGCTTTTATCGAGGAAAATTTACAACTTTAATTGAACCCTGACAAAAATTGTTCAACAAATTCAGTATTCAATATTTCATAAATGTCACGTTTAGGATACCACCTCCCTCATTTCTTTGAAATATTGGTTCACACTGTTTTTGGTATTAACAACAAACATTTTAATTATAATTATATAGTAACAATGGCTGATATATTGTTAATCTCAACGAAATATAATAAATGCACACCTTCTTTGTTTCCCTTACAAGGTATATTCATTCGGGAAAAAACATACTTTATACTTTGGCAAATTCCTGAGATTAAATTTTACCATGTACATAAAACGAAGTTTTGAAAGATTAAAAAGAAGAAGATATAAAATTTCTAATTTATCGCCAACATATCACAGACACCTACTCTTAAAGAATTTTTTTCATCTATGTGTATAAAAACCCGTCAAACTGTGTGAACTAGCTGTCACTAATATAGCAAGATACACTAAAATAAAGCAGATAACAAGCACCACCCACTCTTGGCTACCCTTTTATCAACTAATAGCGGACACATTATAATGCCCCAACAACTTAATCTGTTTGCGAGTCAAGCACCCTAAACACCAGTCTGTGCCTGTAACCCATAGGGTTGAAACAGTTTACAATGTTTGAAGACTGCATTAGTGACATATCTGTAGAATGTGGTATCAGTTTGTTAATAACTACTTTTTGTAATGACCCTGACGAGAGTTCCACGTTAGTCACAGAACAAGCAAGGTGTGCAGATATCTCTGTTATTATACTGTTCAAGACGTAAGGATCAACTACGCTAGTTATACCAACGGTAATTGTCGACGGTTTGCCGTCACACCTTACGTCGCTACAATTCACCATGTTCATCGCCCAAACCAAACTAATGGCAAACATCAAACGTTCCAGAACCCGAATCCTAACCCGGGGCGGAATTCTCATTCAGCCTGCTACTCCCGCTGATCAAGTTTGTCTATGTCAACCATGGAACACTGAATTAAAGTAAGTTGTTCCCCAACCAAAAGTCCTGTCAGTCTCTTCTCAGTATTCCTTAGCGACGTCGACCCAACCATACAACCAGAAGAAATCAAACAAGCCAAAAAATCTCAAATCAAGCCAAGTTACATGCTGTACGTCGAATTTTCTCAAGAAACACCAATCTACCTAAGTACTTCATGAAGATAGTGACAACGTCAGAGTACAGTGCTGATTGTATTTTACGTGACGGGTGTGACTATCATATATTTCACTATAGAGCCGAACGCCCGCATCGCCGACCCTCCAACTCGTGGTCAAACAAAGTGCCCAGACAACATAGACAATCAACATACAATTTTCAATGGAAAACTACAGAAACACCGCGGAGTCCAGAACCAGTTAGAAAGAACACGAATGCAAATTCAGACAACTCAACTCTAAAGACTACAACTCTCATTGTTAACAACACGTGAAGCCTTAACAATCCAAGAAAGACAAGTGCTGGTTCCTGCCAGACCTCAGTTCCAGTTTCACGAAATACAACCACCAGCCAGACTCAGACCATTCACATGACAACTATCGACGCGCCAGTTCAAACAGAGAAACAGAAACAATCGCTCAGAAGACACAAACGAAAATGATAAGAAACAAAGCATTCCAGACCGATGAAGAAAAATTCACTGAAGAAGAACAGTCAGTTGATCCATCCCAAAGCTTACGTTTTTCTATATCACCAATGGGCTTGAGGAGTGAGCGCAAGTTCAACTTGAAGTACCTACCTGTTCTACAAGACCGCAGCCTGCAGTTTTCCTAGTTACCAGACAACCAGCCTCTTGTACCATTGCTACAACCCATCAGTTTCCTTTTTATTCCAAAATGTTTTTACAAATCATGATTTTTCGGGGACGGTCTGGGTAAATGTATTAGCGTCCAGGTCTCACTTTTATCGTGTCACTTTCATATCCCTCCCAATTCTTCACCTTAAAAAAAATTAAAACAAAATAAAGACTAGCTTCCAAATAAAGTTCAATAATCTTTCACGTAAGGGTATGAAGAGGAACCACAACGTTCCTGATCACCTAAGTTGGAGAGAGAATTCTTCAGACTTCTCTTTCTCTAAACTAAACATCTGCTAAGTTTATTTGCGTTTGAGTTTTTTTGTAATGAAAAGTTCTCTTGAGAAATGGTTAGAATATTACTTGTTTGTGTAAAATGATATATAATCTTTTTGACAATTGTTAAAATCAGCATTCATCAAATTTCAGCCTGTTTTTGAAGAATGTTTACACGGACCATATAAATTGTGAGGCCATTTATATCATGGTCTGATCATTTTTTGGTGGCATGTAAATACAACTTTGTATTTGCAGAATTTACAGTTAAAACGGTTAAGGTTTAAATTTTCAAAATTCTTCTTCAGCTATGCTTTGAAACTCCTACAAATGACGATGTTCTAATGGCCTGACCACTCCATATATGCTTCCTACGGCTATGCTACGTACAAATAGTTTTAGAAAAAACCAAAACCAAACATTAGTGAAGCACGTATATAAATACATTTATAAAGCTAATCATGAAATAAAATTTATTGTATGTTATTTACAGATTTCCATTATCGAATTTCTATGGGAATTATAAAGTTGATCCTTATGGTACAAAATAAATATTGAAATAATAGTTTTAGTGTAAGTTTTATTTATAAGAAAAAAGGTTTTTCTTAAAACATGCAACAATTTCCTTACAAGTTGTCTTATATAACTGTTAAGAATGGAAGAAAATATTCCTTGGTTTACAGTTTCATGTTTCCAAAGCAAAATGAGGACAACACTCGCTATTAAGCCGTCAATTATAACAAAATTACTCAGGCTTACCATTAATCGGATTACTGTTGGTAAAACAAGAGAAATAAAATTTGGCTTTATTCACGAGTTTTTTAGACCTTCTTTGGGCAGCTTTATCCACGCTAAAGATTAAAGTCCAACCCATATAACCCAGCCGAGTTTATTAAATACGTGACTGTTAAATAAATTTAACGAAAAATTAACATCCATAACTCCGTTTATTTTAAACTAATATATTGAAAACAAGTCAATTGTATGTACAAGAATGTTTATTAAACTTAGGGTATAACAATGTATCTTAAACATTCTACAGTTCTCTTATTCTTGTGTAACTATTTTAGTATCATATATATATTTCAATATCGGTGTTTCTTCATGTTAAAGTTGTATTTATAAACGTAGAAAACTTTTTTCTATCTTGTCGGTATTTAGCTATAAAGATCAGGACGGTCATGTTTATTTAAAGATAAAGATCCTATCTTGTTGGGATTTAGCTATAAAGATCCTATCGGTCATGTCTTTGATCTCTTTCTCCCTCCTGTACGTTGATTCACATTTTCTGATGAATGTATTTAGAAACTCTACTTGAGTACCAGAGTAAACCACATCTTATACCAGCCTCTTTCAGTGTGATGTTATGCTTGTGTTATTTACAATTACATTCGTATATAAATACCACTTCTCACAAATAGTATCATAATATCTTACCCTTTCAGAAGGTTTAGGCTTAAATTAAGAATTTTACGTAAATATCCTATAAGTAATATTTTAAGTAAGTGACCTGTTTTTATTTCTCACATATATTTTCACTAGGGAGAGGTGCTTTGGACAATCATCATTTTGTATGTAGTATATCTCTTGCTCACATAATAAACAATTTTTTTCTCCAAGTTCTCTCGAAATAATTTAGTGTATTATGTAGGAGATTTTCTGTTACTGTTTTTGCCTTCGAACATTTGTAAACAAAATCGGAGGAAGCTGCTCTAGAGATTTTATAAGCTGTTGTGAGAAGTGTTTTGTTTGTAGTTTGGTGTGCACAAATTTTAGTATTACGTTTACCCATGCTAAGGCTGTCTAGTCAATCACAGTTTGAAAGTATGTTATGTATATTTTAATATGTTGTCGATCGCTAATTCAGTTTCTCTACCAGTTATTCGCTTAGAAAAGTTTGATCTTTGTCAGATTTTGGTTCTAATATTATTTTGATGGTTTATCCATGTCAGTTTGAGTCATATATTAATCATAGAAACTTGGCAGATGGAGTAGTCTGAGGGACTGTTCCCTTGATAGATAGGTTTGGTTGTTGTTTTGGAATTTTAGTAATTTTCTAAAAAATCACTAGTTGGTTACTTTCTATGTGGATTTTAATTCAATTTTTTTTCAGTATTCACTTATTGTATTTCTTGTTTATTTGTTTGTTTGCTTGTGAATTACGCGCAAAGCTACACGAGGGATATGTGCGCTAGCCATCCTTAATTTTCCAGTGTAAAACTAGACGGAAGGTAGCTAGTCATCACTACCCACCGCCAACTTTTGGGCTACTCTTTTTCCACGTTGAAAGGGCGAACATGTTTGGTGAGCCGAGGATTCGAAAACGCGACGCTCGGATTATGATTCCAGTGCTTAAACCACGTGGACATGCCGGGACTTTTGTTGTGATCTATAAACTGTATTTGTTGCCTTCTATTTCCGTTTGTTGCATTACATGTGAAGTTGTCATGTTTGCCGACTAGGTCTTTTTGGAGCGATAGCATTTTGATTGTGGGAAAATTTATATCTATTTGTTTTATTGCTGGACAGTAAATTTCTGCCATGGTAACACTTGTTTAGTTATTTAGGACAACATCAGCTATTATGCATTCGTTATTACTACTCAATTTCTGTTACTGATAGATTTGATTTATGTAACAGGACTATTCCTTTGTTTTTATCTTGATTATTAAATCTATGTTTTCTGATAGTTGAGTAATAATGTATTTTAAGTCTGTTATTTTCATATATTAAGGTTTCACTAATTATTACAATTCATCGGTTTGTTTTTTTAATTGTGTCTTCGATCTCATGTTTCTTGGAAGCAAGTGCATCTTGAATGTTGGTATACAGGACGGAGAATTTTCGAGGATAGGATTGTTGTGGTTGATGTGTTTAATTGTGAAATGTATGGTATGATGTGTTTTTTGGTATATTTATCAGTAGTTATACGTAGTTTTGTTTGTGTCATTTTTTATTATTCTGCTATGAATGCTGCGTAAATGTTTTTAATTATGTTCAGTTAAACTTGTCTTAAAAATTTTCAGACCATGGCCTAACTGTTACTTTTGTAGCCTGTGTAGACTTTAATAAAAAAACAGGAATACTCTTGTTGGATTTTAAGAACAGTGGTAAATAATCAAAAACGACTGTACCCAAGCAAGTAATATATTAATTATTTCTCTGCAGAATTTTCATTTCAAAAAGTAGTTATAAACAAACCTTTACCACAGTTACAGATATATCACTAATGCAATACTCGAACATCCTGAATTTTTTTCAACCCTATTGGTAATAGATATGTCCTTATGATTAGGTTGTTTTTTGCTCACAATCTGAGGGTTACAGATTCAAATACTTGTCTCCGAACTTGCTCGCCCTTACAACTTGCGGGAATTATGATGTGATTACTTTTGTTTGGTAAAAGAGAAACCAAAGAGTTTGAACGAGCTATGTTAGTTATCTGATTTTTCTTCATTGTATCTTGTTAAATTAATTACAACAAATAGAGACAGCCTGACCGATCATTTATAATAAAATACGAAATATTCTTTAGAGTCTGTGACCTGTTGGCAATAACTTTCATCATTAAACAAACAGCACATAGTATATTTGTTTTAAAATAATATATCAAACTAAGTTAAAATATATACATAAGTTCGTTGCACATTTAGTCACTACAGATTATTTCAGAGCTTTAAATAGACATCACTTTTCCTCAAGTTCACACAGGCTGGTTACTTTAGTAAACAGCTCATAAGAGGAATTATCCTTTTCTGCTGTGTTGTTACAATACAATCAGAGATTTGTGTTTATTTGAAGTTACGCTCAAAGCTACACGAGGAACTATCTATGTTCAACCCACCATGGGTATAGAAATTTGCTTTCTAGCATAGAAAATGTGAAGATATACTGCTGTGCCACTCGGGAAGACAGTCAGTGGCACTTATGTCACACTCTTTGTTACCATAGTTGTCTTCAAAGCCTTATATAATTGTTTATTTTCGTTAATATTCCACACAGGTTTGTTAAATTAATTTAGAACACAATTACTATATATTAAATTATTATAATAAAAACTGTCTTGCTTCACTTGGTGCGTAAACTCACAATCACGCGATCTATAACGACATATTTATTTTAACTTTCACTAAACTATTGTTTTAAAAATAAGAAGCTTCTGCTCTATTGTTGTATTTCAGTTTAAAAAAAAACTCAGGTACATTTAGTACAACCCTCATGTAACTTTGTGCGAAAATCCAATCAACCAAATCTGTTGGGTATTTTGGTTTGACAAAATTAGATCTCATGACAGATAGAAGCACATGACATTTTCACCTAAGGCCGATGACATTGTATAGCTAACTTAATATTTGTATGATGGAACTGTTTCAAGTATTATATTATAGTTTTATTTTACGTTTGTTGGTTTAATTATCTGTCGACAAATTAGAAATTACATCTCCTTATCTTTCTATGCTTTGAAAACTTCGTTTATGTGCACGATAACATTTAATCATAACAGTTTACCAAAGTATGGAGTACGTTTTTCTACCCGAGTAAACATAGTTTTCTGGGCAAACAAAGATGGCGCACAGTTACAGTATTTCATGATTAACTTTATAAACTGATTTATATGTTTGTTTAACTAAATATAGAATTGATAATTATAATGAAAATATTTATTGTTAATAGCACAAAATGTGTGATCTAATGTTTCAAAGAAGCAAGAGAAGTTGTGTTCTAAATGAGACATTAAGAAATTGTTATATAGAATTTTATTATTCAATTGCTTTAAGAAATTTTGACATGGATGAATAAATGTAGAGAAATCTACTGGGAAAATATGTTGAAGATTCCCAAAAAAGAAAAACGTTATTAGAAAACACTCTCAATGTTGCGATTAATCCCACTAATTACTGCTAGTTTCTTATGTATTTCAAATCGATAAAGGCGAATGGAAACGTCTAATGTTGGGAA
Source organism: Tachypleus tridentatus (assembly GCF_004210375.1). Lineage (NCBI taxonomy): Eukaryota > Metazoa > Arthropoda > Merostomata > Xiphosura > Limulidae > Tachypleus > Tachypleus tridentatus. Next base: position 180,528,547 of record NC_134834.1, read on the forward strand.
AATACTTTATATTCTCACACCTTTTTCGTTATCTTTAAGTGTCAGATGTGGGATTGTGGTATTGGTGTTAAAATGCTTGGTAAATTTAAATCGTTTTTCTGAATCTTCTGGTTCATTTTAATGTTGTAAAATATATCGTTTAAGGTTATTACCCTGGTGTTATTTTGAGCTGAAGTGTTTACTTTGTTATCTGAACTTGTTATCAAAGTGAGTATTCAGGTGCAGGTATCAGAGGAATTGCTAAATGCCATACACGAGGATAGAACAAGGTTCCAAAAAGTTTAGTCACTGTATCAATAGGAATATATAGTTGTGGCCTTTTCTTGGGCTTGGGAGTTTTAAACAATTATGTTAGAGGGTATCCCAAAATAATCTTTTCATTTTCAACGTAGATAAAACAATAACCACTAAACATACACAATATCTATGTATAGCATGTTGCAGACGAACCATAAGGGATGTAAGCTGTAAAAAACCTACATTTTGCTTGTGTATCATTTATTCTTTTAATTACGTTGAATGCAGGAAAAATAAATTTTTAGTTCGTTTTACGTGTACACATTGTTGAAGCGTTGATTATAATTATTACAATGAATAAGAACCTCAGCGGTTCAACGTTAAGCCTGAAACCTGAAGTTTAAAACCTGTCTTACATCCTTGTGGTAGGTTCAGTATAGACAGTTCATTGTGTTACTATATACTTTGAAGAAAAATAATGTATAACCAACTATTCTTCAGAAACGTTTTTCCCTCGTACAAGCTAACCATTCCATTCTGATTTTATTGACTTTTGAAGGAACGATTTTATTAATGTATTCAGCATTCTTAGTGATTAACAGAAGATATTATTCTAGATGTATTTGCATACCTCAGATCACAATGTTTAAATTCGAAAAGAAATATATTTGTCACACCAATTTTACGAATTTGTTTCGTATATTACGTTTCAATAATATCAACCGTATCCACAACTTCTGTATAAACTATTAATAAAAAAGAGGATCATGCAAGTCCAAACGTAAACAAGAAGAGAAAATGTCCAAAATAGCGGACTTCTCATATATCTAACATATAATCGTATTCTACCACTCACGCAGTAGGGACTAAAACAGGAGGACTGGTTTGTTGTTAAGTGCAAAGTTACATAACGAGATATCTGTACAGTGCCCACTATGTATATCAAAATACACTTTTAAGGTTATAAGCCTTCCTTGATGCTTGTCGCTGAGGTGGTAAAAGCACTCGAATCGTAATCCGAAAGTCGCAGTTTCGAATCCTCGTCTCACCAAACACGCTCGTTTTATCAGCCGTGGAAGCGTTACATAGTGACAGTCAATCCCACTATTCGTTGGTAAAAGAGTAACCCAAGAGTTGGAGGTGGATGATGATGACTAGATACCTTCCATCTTGTCATACACTGCATAATTGAGAACGGCTAGTGCAAATAGCCCTCGTGTAGCTTTGCGCGAAATTATAAAACAGAAACAAACGATAAATAAATACAACAAATGAATACTGTAAAAAAAATAGAATTAAAATCTACATAGAAAGAAACCAACTGGTGATTTTTAGAAAATTACGACCACTCCATTCAGACCACTCCATCCGCCAAGTTTCTATGATTAATATATGACTCAAACTGACATGGATAAACCACCTAAATAATATTAGAACCAAAATTTGACAAAGACCAAACTTTCCTAAGCGAGTAACTGGTAGAGAAAGTGAAATAGCAATCGACAACATATTAAAATCTACAAAACATTCTTCCAAACCGTAAATGACCAAACAGCCCTAGCATGGGTAAAGGTAACACTAAAATTTGTGCACACCAAACTACAAACAAAACACTTCTCACAACAGCTTATAAAATCCCTAGAGCAGCTTCCTCCAATTCAGAAATATTCAAACACAGAAACGGTAACAGAAAAACTCCTACATAGCACATTGAATTATTTCGATAGAAAGTGGAGAGAAAAAAGTATTTATTATTATGAGCACCTCTCCCTAGTGAAAATATATGTAAGAAATAAAATCAGGTCACCTAAGTATTAGACTTACTTAAAAATGTTATAGGATATTTATGTACAATTCTGAATTTAAGCCTAAACCTTCTGAAAGTGTAAGATATTATGGAACTATTTGTGAAAAGTGGTATTTATATTCGAATGTAATTGTAAATAACACAAAGACATTACCCTGAAAGAGGCTGGTATAAGATGTGGTTTACTCTGGTACTCAAGTAGAGTTTCTAAATATATTCATCAGAAGATATGAATCAACGTACAGGAAGGAGAAAGAGATCAAAGACATGTCATACAGGATCTTTATAGCTAAATCCCAACAAGATAAAAAGAAGTTTTGTACGTTTATAAGCACAACTTTAACATGAAAAAACACCGATATTAAAATAGATATATGATACTAAAATCGTTGCACAAGAATAAGAGAACTGTATAGAATTTAAGATACAATTATCATACACTTAGTGAAAAAAGTTTTGTACATGCAATTGATATGTTTTGAATATATCAGTTTAAAACAACCGGAGTTATGGATGTTAATTTTTCGTCAAATGTATCGTCAACAAGTCACAGACACCTACCGCAAAAGAATCCGTAGCCGAACACCCATATCATTCATTAAATACTACTACTACTATGTATGGTATTAAAAATAATAAGACCTCCAGTAGTTTGACAGATTACTTTATAAGAACAATGAACATATTTCACTATTCAGTTGAGAAATATTAGCCTTAGAGTTTACGATTGATGCAATTGACTGGTAATCTCCTTCTGTTTTCTATAATTTCACAATTAGTGACTACTTGTGAAGATAGCCATAGTATAGCTTTTCATGAATTGTCAGATAAAGCATAAATATTCCGTGACTTTATTTTATGGAGTCATTCCATCAAATTTGATTAATAACAAATTACTATTAATTTCTTATATTTGTCAATAAGTCATATAAATATAAAATGTATTACTTGTCTCAAGAGTTTGTTACTATTGTATTTGTGTTGTTAATTACTGTGTTAAAAATATTTCACCTGCAATGGTGTGTTTTAAGAACTGCAAGTGTATGAGTGCAAGGGTATTGGATAGATTCGCATGTATTATCATTTTCTTTTAGAACAGGGGTGTGCAACATTTTTCGTCGGTGGGCCATATAACCAACTTTATCAATCAAGCGGGGCCACTTAAAAAACAAGCTTATTCGTGTACATGCACAATAAATTAAAAAAAAATTCTCAAAATGCAAGCAAAATATTTTATATTTTTGCATGAGTGATCATTTTAGTGCGACACTTGAAATTTAGAGTCCTTGCAGAGCTTGTCAATATCAGCTTTGACAGAAGTGGTTGCCACTCTTAACTGACTGGTCAAATGTTCATCAGTCAGCTGACTTCTACATTTGGTTTTGATGAGCTTCATTTTGGAGAAAAATTGCTCACAGCAGTAGGTGCTACCAAAAAGGGAGGCAATTCTTTGTGCATGACGGGACAAATTGGGAAACTTTTCACGTACACAGAGTTTGTAAAAGTCTAGCAAACTGTTTTCAGAGAATTTCCTTTTAGTGTCCATGTCAGCCTGCAGTTCAATGAGTTCCATTTGGCAATCATCAGGACTGTCTTCCACTGCCAAATCAAAAGGCTGAGCGAACAATTTCAATCTAATTTCAGTTTGTCTGAAATCTGGAAATCTGTTTGCAAACTCATCACGCAGCTTTTGTACACTGGTTCCATATTTGGTGCAATCCAGATTAGGAAATTCCAGTTTCCTGGTTGCAAGACATGTAAAATGGGTCAATATGGCTCTTCTCAACTGAACCTGGAAAAGTTCCAATTTCTTCTCAAAAGCACAAATATGCTCAAACAACTTATTCACAAGTTGACTTTTCCCTTGTAGTTTTAAGTTTAAATCAGACAGATGCTGTGTAATGTCTGTGAGGAATGCTAAGTCATTCAGCCAGTTCTCATTGCTCAAGAAGTCCACATTCTGACGTTTGCTCTCCATGAAGAACTTAATCTCCTCTCGCAGATTCCAGAATCTCTTCAAAGTGGCAGCTCTACTAAGCCAACGTACAGCAGAGAAGTACAAAACATCTGAATACTCACTGTCCAGCTCATCTAAAAAGTTTTAAATTGTCGATGATTTAATCCTCGTGTTCGAATATAATTTACGCATTGGACGACATTTTTCATGACTTCTGCAAAATCCAGAACTTTGGTGCACAAGCTCTCTTGGTGAATAATGCAATGGCTTACAACTACGTCTTGTGCTCCAATTGCAGTTAGAAATTTCTTGGTGAATCCATTTGTCCTACCTGTCATGGAAGGAGCAGCATCTGTTGTAACACCACATAATTTATAAGGATTCAGTTCAAACTTTTCTACAACCTTAAGCGCTTGTTCACAAATATCCTGTCCTGTGGTTGTGGAGGAAAGGTTTGCCATATCTAAAAACTCTTCGAAAACATCAAAGCCTGCAGTAACAGCTCTGATGAAAATGACAAGTTGGGATGTGTCATTGATATCAGTGCTTTCATCCAAAGCCAGACTGAAAGCTTCACACGAATTCAATCTCTCTTTCAAAGTTTCTTTGATATCCTCTGAAAGATCTTTTGTCCTGCGTGAGACAGTAAAGCGGGAAAGGCTAGTTTGCTCCACCAAATATTTTTTCTCTGGACATGCATATTCTGTGAATATTGTTAAACAATTTTTAATAAATTCTCCATCACTGAAAGGCTTTCCCTTTTCTGCCATACATTCACAAAACTTAAAACTCAGTTTTGTCACCAGTTTTGAATTTTTCTTGAAAGTGGTAAAACACCTTGTTGCTTTTCAATGGATGTTTTAAATGTTCAATTTTGTCCTTTCGTGCCTGACCAACAATTTCATCAAACTGGGAGGAGTGCTTAGTTGCGTAATGTCGCTTAATATTGTACTCTTTCATGACTGCAATTGTAGTTTGACAGACGAGGCAGACAACACCTTGATTATGTGGGACAACAAGATATTTTGTGCACCATTCACTGTTGAATAACCTTCCCTCATCATCAATTTTTCGTTTCTTAACTGCTGACATTTTACTAGCCCTGAAATCAAAACAAAAATTATTCTCACGAAAATAGCAAAGTAGAAAAAACATAGAATTTATTTACACATGGAACCTCTTATGGACAGAAACACATGTTTCTAAATTGGCATCCCGATCACAGCCTTCCGGTACTTAAATTAATTGAGAATAGCAAAATACAGTGTGACCTCGCCTATTCGCGGTTCGCCATTCGCGGCCCCGCATATTCGCGGGTTATGCGCGAACTGCGTTTTGTAGGTCACAGAGACTGAAAGGGCTTTTCGAGGAGATTTCTGTTGTATTTACTCAATCAAGCCGTTTTATCAATTGTCGTCTTCATCAAACAAGATTGGACTGCTATTGGCTGACTGCCTCAGCTTCCCCAACAACGCAAACGGCAAAGCACAGCCCGGTAACGCACGGTACAATTTAGTGAAATACATAACAGTATGCAATATTGCTACATTATTACTGCATCAATGAGTATAAGTATCATTAGTGTTTGGGAAGCATTTCATATAGTATATAATCGCATACATATACGTTTTAAAACTGCGTCCAATATTCGCGGTTTTCGCTATTCGCGGGAGGGTAAAGAACGTAACCCCCGCGAATAACGAGGTCACACTGTACATAGAATCAGATGCATCTGAAAGAAAAAAATTTAATAAATTCAGTAAAGTCACAACAATATGCTAAATAATAATCAATTTACCTTCAATCTCTTGTAGTAACTGTAAAAGGTAATAAAATTTTCACCAATAATGAATGACGGACAGCAGAGGTTAGGGAAAATTGTCGCCAGCGGGCGAAGGCGAGGTTCAGGACATGACGTTGAGTCGTAGACAATAGTGCTAGTGCACGTCACCTATTCATGCCCTAAGGAGGCCGACCAATCGAATTCGGCCTGCTCCTCTCTAGCAAAGATAATTTTAGAAGTTTGTCGAGTCGAAGCCTGGGAATCCCGTAGGATCGATGCTTTTAAAAATATTCCATTTGCGTTGGATTACAGATCAGGCCACATGGTTAGATTACAACAACTAGGGCCACAGTAAATGGCTTGGCGGGCCGGGTTGTGGCCCGCGGGCCGCCTGTTGCACACCCCTGTTTTAGAATATCATAGGTGCATAGGTTGTTGTTTTCCCTTTATTACACTCAAGTTTGGACTCAAGAATACCAATATGATTGGTTGTGTTTGCATTTGTTTATCTCGCTGTATTCATTCGTGTCCTCGCTGGTTATTTAACAATCACGTGAGAGTTTAATGAACTCTACCCGGTTTTATGGGTTGGACTTTAATCTGTGGCGTAGATAGAGCTACTCTAGGAAAGTCTAAAAAACTCGTGACTGAAGCCAAATTTTATTTCGCTTTTTTTACTAACAGTTATTCCATTAATGATAAGCCTGGGTAATTTCGTTATAATCGACGGCTTAATAGCGAGTGTTGTCTTCATTTTGCATTGGAAACATAAAACTGTAAACCAAGGAATATTTGCTTTCATTCTTAATAGGTATATAAGACCACTTGTAAAGAAGTAGTTGCATGTTTAAAAGAAAACTATTTTCTTATATGACCACGATAGTTTATTATGACTCGTGTTTGAAATCATAAAGTCAAGGAGGAATTAGAGTAGTCTTACTTTGTAAGTAAAACTTACACTAAAACTATTATTTCAACATTTATTTTGTATCATCAGGATCAACTTTATAATTCCCTGAGAAGGGCGATAATGGAAATCTGTAAATAACATACAATAAATTTTATTTCGTGATTAGCTTAATAAATTTATTTATATACGTGATTCACTAATGTTTGGTTTTAAAGGATTTGTGCAAATTGGTATGTTTAACTATTATTATTGTAGTAATTAAAATGATTAATATTATCTTGCTGTTCAAAATACCAATTCTTAGTTACAGAGCTGTTTTTTTGCTGGTTTGGATCTTTTAGCATACCACTGACCCACCTTTTCTAAAACTATCTGTACGTAGCATAGCCATATGAAGGAATTATGGAGTGGTCAGGCCATTAGAACATTGCCATTTGTAGGAGTTTGGGGGCATAGCTCAAAAATAGTTTTGAAAATTTTATTCTGAGCCCTTTAACTGTAAATTATGCAAATACAAGGTTGTAGCTTTACATGCCACCAAAAACACCATGATATGAATGACATTATTCAAAAACAGGCTCAGACTTGATGAACTCTGATTTTAAAAATTGTCAAAAGATTATATATCATTTTACACAAGCAAGTAATATTTTAACCATTTCTCTGTAGAACGTTTCATTACAATCAAACGCAAACGAACTTCGCAGGGGTTTAATTTAGAGAGAGAAAAGTCTAAATAATTCTCTTTCCAACTGGGTTTGTCAGGAACGTTGTGGTTCCTCTTCATATCCTCGTGTGAAAGATTATTGAACTTTAATGGAAGTTAGTCTTTATTTTGTTTTATTCTTTTAAGGGGAAGAAGTGAGGTGGAGGACATGAAACTGACGCGAGAGAAGGGAGACCTGGATAAGAGTGGCATAAGGGAAGTAAGACACGCCAGAGCCAGTGGTCAGAATATCCTGGCGGCTGGCGATTGCTAAACATTGACTTGACATTGATGTAAACGGCTCTTTTCAGGACTACCCCAGAATGTTGCCTTGGCAGAGATCCAAAGACCCAATGCCCGAGATTTAGCTGTGGGGAAAAACGGGAGTATCCCGAGAAAACCCACTTTCACGGTATGGGCGCCAAAAAATCTACCCAGACCGTGCCCAAAAGTAGCTGGGAAGAAAATCATTGCTTTTGAAAACATTTGGTATAAAAGTAAACTCATAGATTGTAGAAATGTTATACAAGCGGCTGGTTGTCTGGAAACTAGGAAAACTGCTAGATGCGTTCTAGTACAACAGGTAGGAACTTCAGGTTGAACTTGCGTTCATACTTGATGCCCAGTGGTGTCTTCTGAGTGATTGTTGTCTGTTTCTCTGTTTGAACTGGCGCGTCGATAGTTGTCTTGTGAATGGTCTGAGTCTGGCTGGTGGTTGTATTACGTGAAACTGGAACTGAGGTCTGGCAGGAACCAGCACTTGTCTTCCTTGGATTGTTAAGGCTTCACGTGTTGTTAACAGTGAGAGTTGTAGTCTTCGGAGTTGAGTTGTCTGAATCTGCATTCGTGTTTTTTCTTGCTGGTTCTGGACTCCGCGGTATTTCTGTAGTTTTATATTGAAAATTGTCCGTTGATTGTCCATGTTGTTTGTGCACTTTGTTTGATCACGAGTTGGAGGGTCGGCGATGCGGGCGTTCGGCTCAAAAGTTAAATATGTGATACTCACACCCGTCACGTAAAATACAATCAGCACTGTACTTTGACGTTGTCACTATCTTCATGAAGTACGTTGGTAGATTGGTGTTTCTTGAGAAAATTCTATCTACAGCATGTAACTTGGCCTAGATCTGAGATTCTATGGCTTGTTTGATTTCTTCGGGTTGTATGGTTGGGTCGACGTCGCTAAGGAATACTGAGAAGAGGCTGACAGGACTTTTGGTTGGGGAACAACTTACTTTAATTTCAGTGTTCCATGGTTGACATAGACAACTTGATCAGCGGGAGTAGCAGACTGGATGAGAATTCCGCCCCGGAGTAGGATTCGGGTCCTGGAGCGTTCGACGTTTGCCCTTGGCTTGGTTTGGGCGATAAACATGGCGATTTGTAGCGACGTAAGGTATGACGGCAAACCATCGACATATACCGGCGGTATAACTGGCGTAGTTGATCCTTACGTCTTGAATAGTATAATGAAAGAGATATCAGCACATCTTGCTCTGTGCCTGACGTGGAACTCTCGTCAGGGTCATGATTTGGGAATTTCGCACAAAGCTACTCGAGGGCTATCTGTGCTAGCCGTCCCTAATTTAGCAGTGTAAGACTAGAGGGAAGGCAGCTAGTCATCACCACCCACCGCCAACTCTTGGGCTACTCTTTACCAACGAATAGTGGGATTGACCGTCACATTATACACCCCCACGGCTGGGAGGGCGAGCATGTTTAGCGCGACGCGGGCGCGAACCCGCGACCCTCGGATTACGAGTCACACGCCTTACGGGCTAGGCCATGCCGGGCCACCGTCAGGGTCATTACAAAAAATAGTTATTAACAAACCGATACCAGATTCTACAGATATGTCACTAATGCAATCTTCAAACATTGTAAACTGTTTCAACTCCCTGGGTTAAAGGCAGAACCTGGTGTTTATGGTGCTTGACTCGCAAACAGATTAAGCTGTGGGGGAATTATAATGTGTCCGCTATTAGTTGATAAAAAGGTAGACAAGAGCTGGCAGTTGGTGGTGTTAGTTATCTGCTTTATTTTAGTGTATCTTGTTGTATTAGTGACAGCTAGTTCACACAGTTTCACGGGTTTTTTATACACATAGATGAAAAAGGTTCTTTAAGAGTAGGTGTCTGTGACATGCTAGCGATAAATTAGAAATTTTATATCTTCTTTTTTCTAAGCTTTCAAAACTTCGTTTTATGTACATGGTAACATTTAATCTCAAGGAATTTACCAAAGTTTAAAGTACGTTTTTCTACCCGAATAAACATACCTTGTAAGGGAAACAAAGAAGATGTGCATTTATTTCGTTTCTTCGAGTTTAACAATACATAAATCATTTTTACTATATAATTATAATTAAAATATTTGTTGTTAATAACAAAACCACTGTAAAGTAATATTTCAAAGAAGCAAGGGAGGTGATATTCTAAACATGAAATTTATGAAATATTGAATATTGAATTTCTTGAACAATTTTTGTCAGGGTTGAAATAAAGTCGAATATTTTACTGGGTAAAAGTTCGAAGATTTTCAGAAATTTTTTATATAAAATACCAAATATATACACCTAAAAATTATACGTAATATAATGTTAAAACACAAGACAGAGCACACGATCACCAATATTGAAAACAAGTGGGACACCTACATAAGGTACGAAATAACATTTTTTACAGAAGTATTATCAAATAAATCATTTTGCTGCACACAGTTATAGATTTAATTAAAATAATTATATTTCTACATTCATCACAATAATGTGTTGATTAAATCAATAAATCAATTACAGGTAGAGAAGTGATTTATTCTTTTACATCCTTTTCCTAGGAAACCTACGACCGGCATGGCCAGGTGGGTTAAGGCATTCGAGTCGTAATCTGAAGGTTGCAGTTTCGAATCCCCGTCGCACCAAAGATTCTCGCCCTTTTAACCGTGGGTGCGTTATAATGTGATGGTCAATCCCACTATTTGTTGGTAAGGAGTTGGCGGTGGGTGATGATGACTATCTGCCTTCCCTCTGGTCTTACACTGCAAAATTAGGGATGGCTAGCGCAGTTAGCCCTTTTGTAGCTTTCCGCGAAAAAAACACATGTGGACTCATGAGGATTTTTTTTAGTTTCAGGTTTTCATGTGGTAAATCCTTCCAAAAAGTTATTAGTCGTAAGTGTGATTATTTCCCAATTTTGTTTCTCATGTCATCAGTTTGTTCTTACACATTTTAAGTTCTTGTTTATCTTGAATAAAAAGCAATTTCTTTTACAAAATCTATTCTACAGAACTTTTTAATTCATTATCTTCTGTTCATAAATCATAAATCTTGTCTGATGCATGTAATATTGTCTTTCCCAGAAAATAAAATTCTATTTTTAATATATGTCTGGGTTGAATAATTTGTAAGCCATAAATTAAATTGAGTTCAGTTGTGATTTACTTAGTAAGCTGAATCGTGAGTGTGTGACTGCGTTTACTGTCGATTAATTTGAGGGGAAATTGTGCAATCGGATTTGTTTGTGAGTTCGGTAAGACTTTGTTTCGGAATTTACCATTGGAGTTTTTGTTTAACATTCTGTCTCATTTTTCTTTACCTTCTGTCGATACACTATTTTTTTATCCATTTCATTCTTTCCACTACTTCATGATCTGATTTCGTGCTGTTGCTGTTTTCTTGAAGTTTGAAGTTTATTCAAATTTCTATTTTATTTTCACCTTTATCTTATTTATGAAACCGGTGTTGTAACATTTATTGCTGATGATATTATCTGAAATCAATTAAAATATACGCCATACAATGATTTGTTTAAACATGTTTTCTGCAATATTATTTGTAACAACTATTTGGAATTATAATTGATAAGGAAGTTAGGAGAGTGAAATATACATAAAAACAAAGGTTACTCGTACTGTTTTAAATCCTCAATTTTTCAATACTGTATTTATTACTGATATCAACGGAATATCTCTTATCTTGTTAAACTTATCTTACGAAAAGTAAATGATTGTTACTTTTCCAAAAATCTAAAAGAAATCTGTCTGAATTCTAGTAGGAAAGCTCAGTCTCGGTGCTGTAAATAGAAAATGTAACTCACTGGTTCCCATATACATGCTACCCGTTACTACAGCGGTATGTCTACGGATTACAACGCTAAAGTCAGGGGTTCAATTCTTTTTGGCGGGCTCACCAAATAGCCCGATTTGGCATTGCTAGAAGGAAACACACAACAGATGAATAGTATATTAATGAATTTATCACACACAAGCGTTCTTGGCATTTTACTAACTTACGCTTGCTTGTTAGGTATCTAGATATTCTATGTATTAGAAAAAAATACTTGTTAAAGAAAAAATGTATTGATCACAAGATATCGAATATTTCTTGTAACGTTCCACATATTTCAAGTAAATCGTTAAAGGACTTCAATAATTTCTTACCATAGTTATTCCAGATATAACGTTCATAAAACATTGTTTACATATTACACGTACATTTCAAAAGAGTATTTTAATTTAAACTATATACAGTTTAATATCATTATTGATCACAAGATGCAGTTATTTCTGGAACATTTTAAATTTTCATCTTATCAAAGAATGTATGTGTTTGAAGTAACTAAACCATTCTCTTTTCTTCTCCCTGCACAATGTGTATGATGTTTATAGTTACTATTCTGTTATATCAGTCTCTGCATTCAAACATCGACAAAAAAAAAAAACATTTTACCCCACATATCTGTCTACTACTACACATTATTGCACCATGTAACTACAACCACACATCAGTCTCTTAGAATACCGCGTGCTTCTCCATATCACATATCTAAGTGTGGTTTGCACTAAAGTCCTAAATCAAGAATACTAGTTGCGTATGCACCTGAATATTTCCCTGTATTCCCTGAGTGACCTTGAGTGGTTACGTAAGTATCACATGTCTGTTTTAGAGTGGTTTGCCAGTGTTAAACAAGTTACAACTTAAATATTCATGTACAGAGGTGTATGCCGTCAAAGTTTAAGACAACTCGAGGGGCTGAAGCCAAATATCATTTCGCGAGCAACGTACAGTAAATGGAATAATGGCGAACCTAAATGATGATGTTTTAACTTACGGCATAGTAGCGAGCGTATTAATTTTATTGTGGGCGTTGCGTTGCAAACTTAAAAGAATAAAGCAACGAATGTTTGCTTTCTTTATTGATAGGTATGTGTCACAAAGCATAGAGAAGGAGTTTGTCGTTTTTAAGGAAAAGCTATTTTCTCATATGAACACGATGGTTTCTTATGATCCACGTTTAAAAACGCAAGGAAAAGGTGTGATAAGAGTCTTAGAGATTGGTGTCGGTTCTGGTGTAAATCTCAAATATTATCCAATAGGGTGCAGATTAATATGTGTCGAACCTAACTCGTATTTTGAAACCTATTTTAAGAAGAATAGCGAGAAATTTCGACATATTGAAGTGGAACAGTTTGTGACCGCTATGGCAGAAAACATGGCCGAAATCCCTGAGAACAGCGTGGACGCTGTTGTGTCAACTTGTGTTTTGTGTTCTGTGATGAAGATTCAGGACGTTCTGCACGAGATCAAGAGAGTACTTGTACCTGTAAGTAGTACAAACAAGAAAATAGTTATGGAAATGCAGAATTGCGGGCTCTATTTCTTGTATTTCTTCACAGTTACACAGTAAAACTGTTTAAATATTGTATAATAATACTGATACCTTACCTGTGCTTTAACCAACACTGATTCTCATTTATATTATTTGATTTCTGTAACTGGAACGAAAACATTGTGTGGATAAGGTGGATAAACAAAAAGTATTCTGAAATCACTTTAGCCACCTTAGTACTAAAACAAAATTCGTGGCCTACAGTAGCTCAGCGACAAGCATCAAGGAAGGCTTATAACCTTAAAAGTGGATTTTGATATCCATAGTGGGCACTGCTAGATAACTAGATAACTACATAGATAACTCGTTATGTAACTTTGTACTTCATAACAAACCAGTTCTGCCTGTTTTAGTCTTTACTGTGTGACTGGTAAGGTACGGTTATAAGTTAGATATTGAGAAGTCCGCTATTTTGGACATTTTCTCTGCTTTTATACGTTTGTGCTTGCATGATCCCCTTTTTTTATTAACAGTTTATACAGAAGTCGTGGATACGGTTGATATTATTGAAACGTAATATACGAAACCAATTCATAAAATGGGTGTGACAAATATATTACTTTTCGAATTTAAATATATAATAATCTGAGCAATGCAAATACATCTAGAATAATAGCTTCTGTTAATCACTAAGAATGCCGAATACACTAATACAATCGTTCGTTTAAAAGTCAATAAAATCAGAATGGAATGGTTAGCTTGTAGGATAAAAAAAACATTTCTGAAAAATAGTTGGAAATACATTTTTATCTTTAGAGTTACGTATATAGTAACACAATGAACTCACTATACTGAACCTACCACAGGGATGTAAGACGGGTTTTAAACTGGAGTTTTCAGTCTTAAGGTTGAACCGCTGAGGTTCTTATTCATTGTAATAATTATAATCAAAGCTTCAACAATGTGTACACGTAAAACGAACTCAAAATTTATTTTTCCTCCATTCAACGTAATTAAATGAATAAATCGTACACAAACAAAATGTATATTTTTTACAGCTTACATACCTTATAATTCGTCTGCAATATACTATACATTAATATTGTGTATGTTTATTGGTTATTGTTTTATTTTCGTTGAAAATGTAAAAGATTATTTTGGGATACCCTGTATCATAATTGTTTATCAACTCACAAGCCCAAGAAAAGGCCACAACTAAATATTCCTATTATCTCAATAACAGATATTTTTGGAACCGTGTTCTTACCTCGTGTGTGGCGTTTTACAATTCTTCTGACATCTGCACCTGGAATCCCCCTTTGATAACAAGTTTAGATAACAAAAAAAAAACACTTCAGCTCAAAATAACACCAAGGTTATAACCTTAAACGTTACTCTTTTGTTATCAGGAATCTTGTTACCAAAAAAACTGTGGACTCTTGAATAAGTTGATGCGTACATCATTTAGAAAATATACTTAACGCCGATTGGTATTTGGGACTCAGCTTTAATTTTGTACCCGGTGGAAAAGCATTAATTCTGTAAAATTACAACCTTAAAATCAGTATTCGATTACCGGAAATGGACATAGTCCAATGTGGTTTTGCTAAACAACAACCAAAGTAATTTAGGGTTAAAAGGTTAATATGTGAAAACAAACATTTACTGAGTGCACAAAAGTTTGATGTTAAACACCCTAGAATTTTTACGTGTGAATGTTGCATAGTTGCACTAGTCATCCACTATAATCGTACTGTTATATCTCATGATATAATCCGTAATTTATAAATTAAGGATGGTTAATAATGATAGTCATTTAGAAGCTTTGTACATAGTTCAATAAAGTAACAAAACATTTGTAAAACATAAAATAATTTGTCAAGAGGTAATCATGCTATCGTATGTCTATTTGTGAAATTTATCAAAGCTTAATTGGCTTATCACTAGAGAAATTATTACTGCTCTGAAAATGATTGGTAAATTGGTAAAGTTGTTGGTTTTATTGGTTACTCTTAACCTATACATATATAGTGGGAAGCTTATGTACTACTATTGTGTATTTCAGTCTTGTTACAGTAATATAATATTTATTATAAACTTGTTATACATTAGAAAATGCAAACTGTATGTCCTAACAACTGTACTCGTTGTTTTAGTTTATTTATTTTTGGTTTTATTTGTTTAGGGACTCTAAATTACTGTTGTTGTTTTTCAATATCAGTATTTATTTCCTAAACAGGGAGGAAAATTTCTTTACTTGGAACATATCGGATATGATCGTAAAACTTGGAAACGTTTCTTTCAAATGATTGTGGAACCGTTATGGACGTTTATGTTTGAAAACTGCCACCTGACCTCAGATACTGCAGTTTCTGTAAGAAAAGCAGGATTTACTGATGTTTCTCAAAGTGTGGTTGACATAGAAGGATTATGTTTCCTAATTCGGCGTTATGTAGTTGGTATTGCTACTAAATGACTCCTTTGGTCTGGAAGTTATGGTTATTGTCACTATTTGGCAGCAAATTGTTTTAATTACTAATTACTAGTATAAAACTGATGATTTTATTTTGTGTACTTTTTAGCTTAAGAAGAATGCAAAGTACTTTCAAGGTAATCAAAGCCCTTCATTTCTTCGAATAACATTTTATAATTTGTACAGTCTAGGTAAGTAATTTAACCGAACAATCGTCCTAAGTTTATAGTGACGCTTATACGATAATATAATATATATAACATACATTGTAAAAATTTGTATCTAATATTACAATAAGACTTAGATTTGATTTTGAAAACTGAAATAAAGACTTGGGTAGACCAGAAAATTGATATCACATCAACAACAATATTAATCACAAAAACTAACGTTTTACAGAATCTACATGTTTAATAAAAATAAAAGGTTGGAAAGAGGATTACGAGGACACATCGTTTTGTTATCTACACAATAAAACATATTAGGATATGAATAAATATATGAAACAAGTTTTCTTACGGAACTTTATATTATTCCATCAAGCTAAACAGATACATGATAATGATATTATGATGATTATGTCAATTTTCTGCACAAAGAATGTTGTGAAAGGAATTTTTAAATGAAAATTAAAATAGAACAAACTTTTAAAATGTATTTTTGATTAAATTTAGATTAAATTAAAATCATGCACAACTAAAGAGAGTGAATAAATGAATAGTGGATAATTCAACTCAAATTTTAAAGCTGATGTATACCCAATTCTAAATAAAATATGTCAAACAAATAAATGTGTGGTTGTGGTAACATGATGATATGATGTAGAGTAGACTGATACGTAGAGGAAAATATTTTTATTTGTCGATGTTTAGATACAGAATCTGATGTAAAACAATTGTAAATATGAAAATCACATACAATGTTCACGGGAAAACATAGGAATCGTTAAGTAACTTCAAAGACATACATTATTTCCTTATAAACATATTTAAAATATTCCAGAAATAATTATTCATTATTGTCAATAATGCTATTAAATTTTATGTAGTTTCTTAAGGTTTTAAATAAAACACTGTTTTGAAAAGTACATGGAATATCTGAACAATGTTTTATGAGTTTTTAGTAAAAAAGTCTCTATAGTATTATCTATAGGCAACACATTTATTTCTGGAACATCTCTAATAAGTGATTATTAAAGTAAAGTCCTCCAACGATCCACTTGCGATATTCGAAACTTTAGGATTTTTTTCTTTATCTCATCATCATTGACTTTTTTCATCTTTTAGAATTATTCGTTTTTAACAGATCAAATATCTAGTTACATTATAATTAGACTTATCATCTCAAAATATCAGGAACACTTGTGTGTGATGAATGATCAACATATTCTTCTTCTCTAGATATACATGGAAACTAGTGTATTATATTTTCTATTTATGGCACTCACACTTGCCATTTGTATTTCAACCAGTTTTCTTTTTGATGTCGGCAAAAATAACAAAACTTTACAGCAATTTCTGACACAATAGAAGAAAACATTTTAACGAAGCAAGAGACTTTCTTTTGGTATCAGAATTAAAAGAGGAAATGAAGAATACAAGTAATGATTTAAAACACTACAAGTAACCTTTGTTTTTATATGTATATTTCACACTTCTAAATTCCAAGTCAATTTTAATTCCAAACAGTTGTTACAAATAATATTGCAATAGACGAGTCTAAACAAATCATTGTATGGATATATTTTAATTGGTTTCAGATAATTTTCATCAGCAATTAATGCATACACCATGTTACAACACCGTTTTAATAAGTCAGATAGTGGTGAAAATGAAACAGAAATTTGAATAAACTTCAACCTTTAAGAAAATAGCAACAGCACGAAATCAGATCATGAAGTAGTGGAAAGAAGAAAATGGATATAAAGTTAGAGTATCGACAGAAGGTAGAGAAAAATGAGACAGGAAGTTAAAAAAAAACGCCAAAGGTAAATACCGAAACAAATTCGAGCTTAAATCAGAAACAAATCCGATTGCCTAATTTTCTCTCAAATCTATCGATAGCAAACGCACTAAAACACTCACAATTTAGCTTACTAAATAAATCACAACTGAACTCAATTTAATTTATAGCTTACAAATTATTTAACACAAACAAACATATTTACATATATTAAAAATAGAATTTCATCTTCTAGGAATAACAACATTACGGCCATGAGACAAGATTTATTATTTATGAACAGAAGATAATGAATTAAAAGTACTGTAGTATAGGTTTTGTAAAATTAATTGCTTTTAATTCAAGATAAACAAGAACTTACAATGTGTAAGGACACAGTGTATAAGAAAGAATAAAACTCACAAACTGATGACATAATAAAAAAATTGGGAAATAATCACACATATGACCAATAACTTCCTAGAAGGATTTAACATATGAAAAGCTGACACCAGGAAAAATCCTCATGAGTTCCTATGTATTTAAATTTCGCGCAAAGCTACACGATGGTTATCTGCTCTAGCTGTCCCTAATTTTGCAGTTTAAGACGAGAGGGAAGGCAGCTAGTCATCACCACCTACCACCGACTTTTGGGATACTCTTTTACCAAAGAATAGTGGGACTGATATAACGCCCCCAAGGCTGAAAGGGCAATCATGTTTGGTGGAACCGGGATAATAGCAGTGCACCAACATTATTTGCTCAGAAAACTATATTTACTCGGGTTGAAAAATGTACTTCATACTTTGGTAAACTGTTATGATCGTATGTGATAAAGCTAATCATGAAATAAAAATTATCATATGTTACTTATAGATTTCCACAGTCACTTACCAAGGAAATTATAAAGTTGATCCTTATGGTAAAAATAAATGTTAAATAATAGTTTTAGTGTAAGTTTTACTTATAAAGTAAGACTTTACCCACTATAAACACACCTTGACTATATGTTTTCAAACACGGGTCTTAATAATCTATCGTGTTGATAGAAGAAAATAGTTGGTTTTTTTTAACATTCAACTACTTCTTTACAAGTGGTCTTATATACCTATTAAGAATGAAAGCATAGATTCCTTGGTTTACAGTTTTATGTTTCCAATGCAAAATGAAGAAAACACTTGCTATTGAGCTGTAGATTATAATGAAATTACTCACGCTTACCATTAATCGGATTACCGTTGGTAAAACAAGAGAAATAAAATTTGGCTTCAATCACGAGTTTTTTAGACTTTCCTAGAGTAGCTCTATCTGCGCCACAGATTAAAGTCCAACCCATAAAACCATGTAGAGTTCATTAAACTCTCACGTGATTGTTAAATAACCAGCGAGGACACGAATGAATACAGCGAGATAAACAAATGCAAACACAACCAATCATATTGGTATCCTTGAGTCCAAATTTGAGTGTAATAAAGGGAAAACAACAACCTATGCACCTATGATATGCTAAGAGAAAATTATTATACACGCGTATTTATCCAATACACTTGGAAATATACATTCGATGTTCTTAATATACACCATTGCAGGTAAAATATTTTAACACAGTATTTAACAACAAAAATAAAATAGTAACAAACTCTTTGAAAAAAGTAATACATTTTATATTTATATGACTTAAATATAAGAAAAGAATAGTATTTTGATACTAATGAAATTTGATGGAACGAGTCCATAAAATAAAGTCTCGGAATATTTATGCTTTATCTGACAATTCATGAAAATCTATACTATGGCTTTGTGCACAAGCAGTCACAAATTGTGAAATGATAGAAAACAGAAGGAGATTACGAGTCAATAGCATCAATCGCAAACTCTAAGGCAAATATTTCTTAAGTGAATAGAGAAATATGATCATTATTCTTATAAAGTAATCTGTCAAATTTCTGGAGGTTTCATTATTTTTAATATTGTATATAGTAGTAAAGGATTTAGTGAATGGTATGGGTGTTCGGCTACGGATTCTTTTACGGTAAGTGTCTGTGACTTGCTGACGATAAGTTTGACAAAAAATTAGCATCCATAACTCCGGTTGTTTTAAACTAATATATTCAAAACAAGTCAATTGTATGTACAAAACTTTTTTCACTAAGTGTATGATAATTGTATCTTAAATTCTATACAGTTCTCTTATTCTTGTGTATCGATTTTAGTATCATATATCTATTTTTATATGTGTTTGTTCATGTTAAAGTTGTGCTTATAAACGTACAAAACTTCTTTCTATCTTGTTGGGATTTAGCTATAAAGATCCTATCGGTCATGTCTTTGATCTTTTTCTCCCTCCTGTACGTTGATTCACATTTTCTGATGAATGTATTTAGAAACTCTACTTGAGTACCAGAGTACCACATCTTATACCAGCCTCTTTCAGTGGTAATGTGTTTGTGTTATTTACTGTTACATTCGTATATAGATACCACTTCCCACAAATAGTTCCATAATATCTTTCAGAAGGTTTAAATTCAGAATTTTACATAAATATCCCATAACGTTTTTAAGTAAGTCTAATACTAATATGACCTGTTTTTATTTTTTACATACATTTTCACTAGGGAGAGGTGCTTAGAACAATCATCATTTTGTATGTAGTATATCTCTTGTTTACATAATAAATATTGTTTTCTCCAATTTCTCTAGAAATAATTTAGTGTATTATGTAGGAGTCTTTTGTTACTGTTTCTGTGTGAATATTTGTGGACAAAATCGGAGGAAGCTGCTCTAGGGATTTTATAAGCTGTTGTGAGTAGTGTGTTCTATTTGTAGTTTGGTGTGTACTAGTTTTTCATATACCCATGCTAGGGCTGTCTAGTCAATTATGGTTTGAAAGTATGTTTTGTAGTTTTTAATGTGTTGTATATTGCTTTTTCACTTACTCTACCAGTTATTCGATTAGGAAAGTTTGATCTTTGTCAGATTTTGGTTCTAATATTTTTAGGTGGTTTATCCATGTGAGTTTGAGTCGTATATTAAACATAGAAACTCGGTGGATGCAGCAGTCTGAAGGATTGTTCCCTTAATATATAGGTTTGGTTGTTGTTTTATTAATTTTGTGAAAACCACTAGTTGGTTTTTTTGCTATGTTGATTTTAATTCTATTTTTGTGACCGTATTCACATATTGTATTTATTGTTTATTTGTTTGTTTGGTTTCGAATTTCGCGCAAAGCTATACATGTGCTATTTGCGCTAGCCGTCCTTAATTTTGCAATGCAAGATTTGATGAAAGGTAGCTAGTGATCATCACCCAACGCCAACTTTTGGACTTCTCTTTTACCAACGAATAGTGGGATTGATCGTCACTATATAACGATCACACAGCTGATAGGGCAAGCATGTTTGATGCGACGGGGATTCGAAACTGCGACTCTCGGATTACGATTCGAGTGCCTTAATCACCTGGACATGCCGGGCCTATTGTTATGGTGTATAAATTCTATTTGTTGCCTTCTATTTCCGTTTGTTGCCTTACATGTGTAGTTTTAGTATTTGTCGATTATGTCTCTTTTGAAGCAATAGCATTTTGATTGTAGGAAAAGATGCAATTGGTTAAACTTATATCTATTTGTTTTTATTGTTGAACAGTACATCCTTGTACAAATTTATTGAAACAAACGGTTATTTTACAATATTTTCAGTATGGTGACCGATGTAGGTTCGCTGGACTCGCTGATTTCCTTTTATAGTCATTTTTGCACACAGACAGCGTCATTAGCTGTGCTTTGCAGTACGTTTGATCTATTTTTGGGATATATTACGAAATTTTGAGGAATATTACGTCATTCGAAATTGCGTTAGAAGGGCAAGGAGACCAGGAAAAAAAACTTCTTACCAACTCAAAGAAGACTAAACGGTATCAATGGGGTCTGAGATATAAGAACTGGATGCAAGAACAATGGAGGAAGGTGGTATTTAGTGACGAGACTAATTTCTTCGTAGAGGGTCAAAGAAGTCTGCATGTTCGCATATATCCAGGTGAGATAATTGGAGAATCTCACATCAATCAGCTTGTAAAATATCCCCTGAAGAAGATGTTTTGGTGATTTTTCAGGTACTATGGTGCCGGAGGCTTACGTAAGGTAGGAGGTACGATGCAAGGACTACAGTACATCGAAGTTTTGCAGAGAAGAGTCGTTCGAGAATTGAAAAAGATATTTTCAGATGGATCTGGCATTTTCAGCAAGATCTGACTTTGAAACTTGTGTAGAATTTTATGACTACAACGTCAATAAAGTTGTTGGACTAGCCTGGAAACTCTCCGGACGTAAATCCTATTGAAAATATTTGAGCGATTTGTAAAGAAAGACTTCGGAGAAAATACTGTACTACGAAAGTAATGCTAACTGAAGACATAAATGAGGTGTGGTACCGCGATACAAAAATTAGTAAAGATTGCAGTCAACTGGTGGACTCGATGAAAAAGCGGATTAATGATCTTCTGAAAAATAAAAGAGTTCATATCATGTATTGATTTGTGAGTAATTTTTGGGTTCTCAGAAATAACATGCAAAAAATTGAAAAAACCGTAATTTTCCGTCTTGTTTCAATTAATTTGCACAAAGGTGTACATTTCTGCAATGGTAACACTTATTTGATTATATAGGACAACATCAGGTATTATGCATTTGTTGTTACTACTCAATTTCTGTTATTGATAGATTTGATTCATGCAACAGGACTATTCCTTTGTTTTTATCTTGATTATTAAATCTATGTTTTCTGATAGTTGAGTAATAATGTATTTTAAGTCTGTTATTTTCATATATTAAGGTTTCACTAATTATTACAATTCATCAGTTTGTTTGTTTAATTATATCTTCGATCTCATGTTTCTTGGAAGCAAGTGCATCTTGGATGTTGATATATAGAACGGAGAATTTTCCAGGATAGGATTGTTGTGGTTGATGTGTTTGTGATATGTATGGTATGATGTGTTTAATTGTGGTATGTATGGTATGATGGGTTTTTCGGTATATTTATCAGTAGTTCTATGTAGTTTTTTGTTTGTGTCATTTTTTATTATTCTGCTACGAATGCTGGGAAAATGTTTTTAATGATGTTCAGTTAAACATGCCTTAAAAAATTTCAGACCATGGCCTGACTGTTACTTTTGCGGCCTGTGTAGACGTTATTAAAAAAACAGGCATACTCTTGTTGGATTTTAAGAACAGTGGTAAATAATTAAAAACGACTGTATACCACTGTACGCAAGTAAGTAATGTTTTAACTATTTCTGTGCAGAATTTTTTATTTCGAAAAGTAGTTATAAACAAACCGTTACCACAACTACGGATATATCACTAATGCAATCTTCGAACATTCTAAACTTTTTCAACCCTATTGGTAAAAGATATGTTCTGATGATTAGGTTGCTTGGCTCACAATCTGAGGGTTGCAGATTCAAACACCTGTCTCCGAACATACTCGCCCTCATAGCTGTGGGGAAATTATGATGTGATTAGTTTTCTTTGGTAAAAGAGTGGTCGAAGAGTTTGCAATGAGTGATGGTAGTTATCTGATATTTCTTTAGTATATCTTGTTTAGTTAATGATAACAAGTAAAAAGAGTCTGTACGATTTTTTATAATAAAGTGCGAAATATTCTTTAGAGTAGGTGTCTGTGACTTGTTGGCAATAACTTTCATCATTAAACAAACAGCACACAGTGTATTTGTTTTAAAATAATATATCAAACTAAGTTAAAATATATACATAAGTTCGTTGCACAGTTAATCACTACAGTTTATTTCAGAGCTTTAAATGGATATCACTTTTCCTCAAGTTCACCCAGGCTGGTTACTTTAGTAAACAGCTGATAAGAGGAATTATTCTTCTCTGCTGTGTTGTTACAATACAATCCGCAGTTTGAGTTTGTTTGAAGTTAAGCACAAAGCTACACTAGGGGTATTTGTGCTCAACCCACCTCGGGTATTCAAATGTGTTTCCTAGCATTATAAATGTGAAGATATACTTCTGTGCCATCGTTGTCTTCAAAGTTTTGTAAAATGGTTTATTTATGTTAATAGTCCACACATGTAGATTCTGTGAAACGTTAGTTTTTGTGATTAATATTTTCTAACAGTACTTTGCATTCTTCTTAAGTTAAAAAATACACAAAATAAAATAATCAGTTCTTATATTAGTAATTAATAATTAAACCTTTTTTGCTTCTAAACAGTGACAATAATAGTCACAATAGTGACTAGTAATAAAAAATGGGATCATGAAAGTCCAAACGTATATAAGCAAAGAAAATGTCCAAAATAGAGGACTTCTTAATATCTAACTTATAATCGTACGTACCAGTCACGCAGTAATGACTAAAACAGGCAGAACTAGTTTGTTATTAAGTACAAAGTTACATAATGAGTTATCTGTGCTGTGCCCACTGTGGATATCAAAATCATATTTTAGGGTTATAAGCCTTTCTGAATGCTTGTCGCTGAGCTACTGGAGATCACGAACTTTGTTTTAGTACTAATATGTCTAAACTTAGTTCAGAATACTTTTTGTTTATCTACCTTATCCACACAATGTTTTCGTTCC
This sequence comes from Tachypleus tridentatus, assembly GCF_004210375.1. Classification (NCBI taxonomy): domain Eukaryota; kingdom Metazoa; phylum Arthropoda; class Merostomata; order Xiphosura; family Limulidae; genus Tachypleus; species Tachypleus tridentatus. The sequence goes on from NC_134834.1 coordinate 180,552,571, forward strand.
AGTTATAGAAATCAAATAATACAAATGAGAAGTAGTGTTGGTTAAAGCACACGTAAAGTATCAGTATTATTATTATGGAATATTTAAGCAGTTTTACTGTGTAACTGTTAAGAAATTCTAAAAATGGAGCCCGCAATTGTGCATTTCCATAGCTATTTTCTTGTTTTTACTAATTACAGGTACAAGTACTCTCTTGATCTGGTGCAGAACGTCCTGAATCTTCATCACAGAACACAAAACACACGTTGACACGACGGCGTCCACGCTGTTCTCAAGTATTTCGGCCATGTTTTCTGCCATAGCGGTCACACACTGTTCCACTTCAATATGTCGAAATTTCTCGCTATTCTTCTTAAAATAATTTCAAAATACGGGTTAGGTTCGACACATATGAATCTACACCCTACTGGAAAATATTTGAGATTTACACCAGTACCAACACCAATGTTTAAGACTCTAATAACACCTTGTCCTTGCGTTTTTAATGGTGGATCATAAGAAACCATCGTGTTCATATGAGAAAATAGTTTTTCTTTAAAAACGACTAACTCCTTCTCTATGCTTTGTGACGCATACCTACCAAAGAAGCTGGAATTCCAATACCAGAAAGCAAGATTATCTTACCCACAGCAGCGGAACTTTATTTTAGTTTTCTTCCTCCATCTTTTCGTTTATTCGGAGAGTAGTCACCTTATCACGATTGTCTGCAGGCAGTAAAAGGTAATATAAATGTGGAAAGTTGTGTATTCGAGCACCGGCATATTGCTTTTCTAATTTATATATATATTTTGACTGATGAACTTGTTTTCTTCAACATGTCAGATTGGTGAAGGGAGGTTAAGACTGAGAGACGGTGTATTCCCACAGTAACCTCCAAAACTCAAGGCACATTTTATTTCCCACATCATAACCTGTACCCTGAGGATACTTTGAATTTATGCAGCGTCTTAAATTTAATGTTGTTTTTTTTTAAATCTACTTTTGTTAATTAAAATTATGTTATTTTTTGAAAAAAAGTAAACTAAAATGGTAATGCTGCCATCTAGCGACAGCCGATGGAATACTGAACGCCTGATCGATTGTTAACCTTTTTCTATTTTTTTCAAAAATATTTTTTCTTCTAACACTCCTTTTAAGTTAGTTCTTAATATATTTTTGTTTACGTTATTAAGCCATACCTTACATTGTACAAATCTTAGTTTATTTTGTTATTTAAATCTAACCAGTTATATATATATTTTATGAAATTAAGTATGATATTCCACTTTAAAATACTATTCGTATTCATTAATTATATATTAAGTTTTTCGTTCGTTACTTCCATCGTGATCACCCAAGTTTGTCGTAGTTATCTTTTATTGTAGTTTTCCATAATAAGCGCTTTATAAATATAATTTAACACGTGTAAAATTATTAATAAAATATTTTATTTTTACGTATTAGCTAAAAATGTATTATTTTTTTTAGTGCCTGTGCCGCTACAGTCTAGTATTTACAAATACAAAGTCTTAAGGCCCTACCACAAATTAAATCCTTACGAAAATTTCGTTGTGGTATTGCAAGTTCCAATGGACAGATCAAATTATTTCTTGTGAATGTGGTGTCTTCGTCTCAAAATGAATATTTCATGAGCATTCCGTAATGCCTGGATGTAATATTAAAATATAAGCACTGTGGCACTTCGGGAAAAAAAAGCACATTTGTCATTTCTAGCTAGTTTTTTATTGAATTTATTTATTTTTTACTTTTCTCTAAGTGAAATACAATATCACTCCTTTCGATAAACATTTTATGACAACAGATGAAAAAATATAAAAATACAGTGGTTGGAAACGAAAGATAAGGCACACGAGAGCACGAGCGGTTCGATGAACTTGCATGATTATGGAAACATTTGATGTTTGGTTTAAGCGAAAAAGAGTTAAAAGTCTTTACATCCAAAAGTTCTCGAAATTAACACTTTAAGGAATTGGTTTGGTTTGTTTTGAATTTCGCGCAAAGCTACACGAGGAATATCTGCGCTAGCCGTCCCTAATTTAGCAGTGTAAGAGTAAAGGGAAGGCAGCTAGTCATCACCACCCACCGCCAACTGTTAGACTACTCTTTTACCGATGAATAGTGAGATTGATCGTCACATTATAACGCCCTCACGGCTGTGAGGGCGAGCATGTCTGACGTGACGGGTATTCGAATCCGCGACCCTCTTATTATGAGTCGAGTGCCTTATCCACCTGGTCATGCCAGACTTAACGAACTGACAACATCTGTGTCACATATACTACTTGGCATTGTAATTGATGGTGTGACATAAAAACGACAACAATGAAATGAGAAACCTTCTTTTTATTGTCTATAGAATATTCCTAAAATGAGCAAAAGACTAAACAAGTCTGTATTCAAAGAAGAAGTGAATGTTGCCGACATGTCTGATATTAGTTCTTAATGTATGTCTTTTCCCGTTTCTGATAAAATATCAATTGAAAATTATTAGTTTTAATCGATACATACCACAGTAAAAGTTATTAATTCTAAATGATATGTCCTGCAGTGAAATTCTTAATTGATATATGCCGCAGTAAAATATATTGATTTTAACTGATATATACTAGTGTTAAAGACATAAGCAGGGAGGGGATCATAGAAAACTAAGAGTGAAGTTTCATGTCTAAGTTTTACTGGAACGGATTAATCGAGTTACGGTTGGCTTTAATCGTGGATAAGTTTCCTGCAATTGGCTTATATTAAGTTTAAGAGATTTATTTTTACTAGAAATCAAACTGTATACTATACACAGTGATTTTTTTTGTATACCAGTTGCGATTAAAAACTAACCAGGCTCAACATGTTCAGGTGGTTGAGGCATTCGACTCGTAATCCGAGGGTCGCGAGTTTTAATCTCCGTCACACCAAACATGCTCGCCCTTTCAGCCATGGTGGCGTTATAATGTTACGGTCAATGCCACTATTCCTTTATAAAAGAGTAGCCCAAGAGTTGGCGGTGAGTGGTGATGACTAGCTGCCTTTCTTCTAGTCTTACACTGCTAAACTAAGGATGGCTATCGCAGAGAGCCCTTGTGTAGCCTTGCTCGAAATTTAAAACAACTGAGCAGAGATATTTGGTGTTTCTAACGTCTCTCATTTACTTGAAAAAGTGGAAGAAAAACATCACGATTATTTAGTCTTAGTGTTTCTTTTAATATGTTAATTTTCGGTATACGTGTAAATTTTGGGGGGAAGTGTGATTTGAAGATTTTCCTGGCTAAGAAAATCACAGATTACAGAAATAAAAGCACTACTGTAGTGTCATGTAATAAAATATAAATATAGAATGTAGTATACATAAGAGTATGATATAAACTGTTCCTATGTATGATTATAAAAATACTGTCGTAGGATATAAAGTGTTTTCTATGTGTATTTATAAAAAAATATGATCGTATGTTAAAACATGTTCGTATTTGTGGTTATAAAAACATTAATATACGAAATAAATTATTCATATATGTGGTTTTGAAAATGTTGAGATACGTATATTTAAAGTAGTTGAATAGGAATGAATTCTCACTGGATATTTTTGTTATATTAACATCAAACTTTATGATAAATCTATAAAAAACTTTTACTACCTCCAATAATGAGATTTATTATGGTCTCTTAGGAGTTGTGGGTTGAATGCCCTTCTTATTATTGACTTTGTGGAGACTTCTTGGGGTATCTGTGGCGATCTCCATTACCAAACGGGTTCTCTCTTCAGTGATTATTGGTATCTCATTTACTAATGCTTTTGTTGCGAATTTTTTTCCAGATTATATACTTGGGTCCTGGAAATAGTCAGAGGAGCTGAGAGAAACTACTGAGGTGAAACACGGAGGTAAGTGGTCACTGTTGATTTATCGATTTTGGAGAAACTGGAAGTCACATAATTGTTTTTATGTATTATACAACGGCAGAGAAAAATGAAAGTGTTATTGGATTGGTTTAAGGATACGTATGCAGGACAACTCGGTATCCTTGATAGGGTTGATACCAAAGAGATGAAGTGGATTTTGATTTGATTTGTTTGAAATTTCGCACAAAGCTACACGAGGGCTATCAGTCCTCGCCGTCCTTAACTTAGCAGTAATAGAATTATAATAGAGGGAAGGCAACTAGTCAACCTCTTTCGCCAACTTTGGGATATCTTTCAACAACGAAAAGGGGGAATTAACGGTCACGGTTGAAAGGTCGAGCATGTTCGGTGGAACTTGCAGGTTAAGGGCGGGCATGTTCGATGGAAGTTGCAGGTTAAGGGCGAGCATGTTCGGTGGAACTTGTAGGTTAAGGGCGAGCATGAGCTTGAAGGTTGCGAGTCGAGTACCCTGACAGCCGGATCTTGCCAGGCTAAATGCAGTAGAGGTAACCATGTTAGTATGACAGCACAAAAGGGGCTAGTTTTTATAATAATCTTAATTAAAAATATATTTTATTATTTTATTTCTTGTGTTATTCATGGTGGGTATGGCCTAGTGGTGAGCGTACTTTAGGCCATGTGTGTGTGTGTTATAAGTGTGACGATCAACTTTCATTATTGGTTCAGATTAGAGTAGCCGAATAGCTTGTGTAAAGTTTTTTTGGTTAGCTGCCATCCTTCTAGTCCATCAGTTTAAATTTGGAGCTATCATGCATCGCATGAAAAGTTTTGAAAAAAAAGCAAGTTTGTTGACTTATGTATAACAATGGATTAAACAGCCAATACATAGATCTATGTAATGTTCGGAAATAACAACCCATAATTTTAAACTGCGGGTCAGAGGTAAGGCAATCAGTCATCATTACTCGCAACCTGAAGTGGCTACTCTGACTGAATAGTGGATATTAATTATTACTCTCATAACGCACCGAAGGCTAACAGAAGTGAGTGCGATTGGCAGCACTAATGTCTCGAACCCGAAACCTCCGGATTAACAAACTTTACACTAACCTTGGACAGCACTCGAGCACAAATTTGATTAACTATGTTAGTTACGAACAGATACGTATTTGTTGCAGTTTCACACTTTAGATCAACAGATGGCGCTACAGAGCTGATAAATCACTTAGTTTCATTATTCTCTTTTGTTTCTTTGCTTACTGTACAAAGTTACACAGAGGGCTAGCTTTTTGTACTATGTCTACCGCGGATACTGAAATCACATTTTTAGCATTATAGGCCTTCATATCATCATTATGTAAATATTTTCATAACCTTAGTGGTTAAAGAAAGAAAGTTAGAACTATAGGATTACCAAAAGGTTTCTCGCATGTTCACTGCGAAAGTTAACTTATTAATTAAATTAATAATAATAAATAACGTACTCTTGGTTAAAAGCATTAGTCATTAAAGATACATTATAGAGAAATTATTGTATATGAAACTTGAAAGTTTTATTTTGTCTGCACGAATCTAAATACCAGGATCTAGGATTATAGAATGAAATCATTTTGTTACATCATTTCTAAGTATCTATTTAACAACTTGGAAATCACCGTCACACCAAACATGCTCGCTCTTTCAGCCGTTGGGGCGTTATAATCTCACCATCAATCCCATTATTACTTTATAAAAGTCTTCGGATTTACAACGCTAAAATCAGGGGTTCGATTCCCCTCGGTGGGCTCAGCAGATAGCCCAATGTAGCTTTGCTATGAGAAACAACACAAACCTTTATAAAAGAGTAGCCCAAGAGTTGGAGATGGGTGGTGATGGCTAGCTGCTTTCCCTCTAGTCTTACATTTCTAAATTAAGGACAGCAGGCTCGGATAGCCCTCTTGTAGCTTTGCGCGAAATTGAAAAACAAACAACCAAACTACTTGGAAGCCTAGTTATGTATCAGAGGGAAATTTCGAAGTGCTTTCACAAATGTCGTCGGCGAACAACAGGTATCGTTTTGAACATACACATTTATCCTTTTTTGATACGTTATTTTCCCAGAGAACTGTTTCGTTCGTGGTCCAGCGTAGTTAACTCTTTTAGGTTAAAATAAATACGATTTTCAAACTAATAAAGTGAAACTTAACCGAGTTAATTTGTTGGTTATTTATAAAAGAAACATATTGTTTTATTTATAATCAATTAACTCTATGTTACAGGAGGGCGTTAGAAACATTAACTGTTTGGATGTTTGAAGTTAAGCACAAAGCTGGACTAGCTGTTCTCTGCCCACCACGGGCATCGAAACCCGGTTTTTAACAGTATGAGTCTACATACGTACCGGTGTGCCACTAGGGGTGGTGATGCAAACATGACCTGAAATGTTAAATTATTGTTTTAGTCAAAAGCTTACACATTGAGCTATCTGATCTTTATCCATCACGGGGAATCGAACTCAAGATGTTTGTGTTGTAAGTCCGTAAATTTACCGACGATCTTTCTGGGGGAAGTGGTTACGGTAATGCTAAAGAAGATTTATTTATACATATTTGCATTTATAAAAAAGGTTAACGCGTATGTAGACTCACATCATAAAAACAAAACACTAATTATTTATCCATAAAGGCCCGTTTTACTTGAAATTGAGAATCAATCGTAACATTGCTAAACAAATGTCTCTCCTGTTTTCTGTTCATGAGGTTAACTGGAGAAAACAAGAAACAGTATTAATTATTGTGCTCCAGTTTTTTTACCTCAAAAACACCTGGAATCACTTCGTATAAGGTTTTTATTTTTATTTTCTCACGAGGTTCAGTTGGGGAGATTCATCTTGTTACAGAAAGCAAAACAAGTATTTCGGTTGAAATGCTGCTACCTACATAAACTAAAAATTAACACCTGGCACGTTACCCTCGAATGTAGGAATCTCTGCACGATTTGGTTTCTTGTTTTAAGCCCTAATGTCTCATAACGAAACACTCCAATTTCTGGAGAAGGGTTTAAAACTTTGTAGGAATTTCAAATCACATTCTCCTCAAATAATAAGGTCAAGGGCTATTGCATATTCTCTCTTTTTTGTTTTTTAAATAAGTGACATAAGTGATGAGATATAATACCCAAATATGTATTAAAATTTCATATGTGTGTTGTCGTAATCACCAATTATTTAGGCCCGGCATAGCCAGGTGGGTTAAGGCGTTCGACTAGTAATCTAAAGGTTGCGGGTTCGAATTCCCGTTGCCCCAAATATGCTCGCCCTTTCAGCCGTGGGGGCGTTATAATGTTTCGATCAATCCCACTATTCTTTAGTAAAAGGGTAGCCCAAGGGTTGGCGGTGGGTGGTGGTGACTAGCTGCCTTCCCTCTAGTCTTACACTGCTAAATTAGGGACGGCTATCGCAGATAGCCATCGAGTAGCTTTGCGCGAAATTCAAAAAAACAAACAAACCGATTATTTAAAGTTTCCTTAATAGTATAAAATAAATTAATATCTCTGATAACCCAGCTAAATAACATATTGATCACTGTAGTCACTATTTTCTTTTCTTAGCTGGAAAAAAATATTTAGAGGACTGATTTAATCTCTTTATATAAGTAGTTTTATTTTATTTTCATAAAGCAGTTGGGGTAAAAGACTAAGAACGCGATCTTATGGAATATTTTCCCTCTTCTTAAAGTGCTGAGTGTGCAGAAAAACGAATCGGATAAATCAGACAAAAGAAAATTGTCCTAGCTTCAAAGATTTCCTGATCTCGACTGGTACAGTTTAACGAATATTCTTCAGGAAGAGGTAGGTTAACGGGCAAAAAAGGAAGTCTTAATTAAATGATTATTTTTTTTTCCAAGTCAGTTTAACCAAATTTGATGTCATCGCATGCAGTGAACACGAGTCGGTTTAATTCACTTTAACAATAACGAATCATATGTCTGATTGACAAAAACTGTTCAGTATAAAATTTGTTTGAAGAAGTACAGTAAGGAAGTAGTTGCCGCCGACCTTTCGGAACTAGTTCAATTAAAGCTTCTTTAAATTGTGCTGCTTTGGAAGATGAGGTTCATATCTGTTATCCTATAATTGCTTGGAAATATGCGTCTTCTTTTAAAGCAATTGAAGTGGAATACTTTGTAATTGAATAAAAGAAGGGTTAAGTATCCATAAAATCATGAACTATTTTTTTTTAATACGGGGTATATACTCCATCAAGCTACTTAGCCTCCCTCAATATTCTACCTCAAGTTAGTGGGAGAAAACGAAAGTTAGCTAAAAATACTACCATAATGATAAAACAAGAAACACACTAACGAGACAATTCCCAACACTGGCCGAAACACCAGACACATGGCGCACCCACCAGTCTCTTTACTACTTATGTAATGTCTGGGGTCGTAATCATTTATGTGTTTTTTTTTCTTCTATCCTTTCACAGGGTAAGGAACTCTAACTACCGCCTCCACTTCAGTCATACCCCTCAGGCACTCCAGGGAACAATTAGAGCTCGGGGAGTGTAAATGGGTTTTCTCCGGGTTCTCCCGTTTTCCCCACATTAAAATCTTGTTATAGAATCTACGGGTTGTTTGTTTGTGAGCCTGGCATGGCCAAGCGCGTAAGGCGTGCGACTCGTAATCCGAGGGTCCTGGGTTCGCGCCCGCGTCGCGCCAAACATGCTCGCCCTCCCAGCCGTGGGGGCGTTATAATGTGACGGTCAATCCCACTATTCGTTGGTAAAAGAGTAGCCCAAGAGTTGGCGGTTTTGTTTAAAGTTAAGCACATTGGAGTATTTGTGCTCTGCCCAGCATGGTTATCGAAACCCGGTTTCTAGCGTTGTAAGTCCACAGGCATACCGATGTGCTAGCCGTCCCTAATTTTGCAGTGTAAGACTAGAGGGAAGGCAGCTAGTCATCACCACCCACCGCCAACTCTTGGGCTACTCTTTTACCAACGAATAGTGGGATTGACCGTCATATTATAACGCCCCCACGGCCGGGAGGGCGAGCATGTTTGGCGCGACGGGGATGCGAACCCGCGACCCTCAGATTACGAGTCGCACGCCTTAACACGCTTGGCCATGCCGGGCCAGGATCTACGGATACTCCGCCGCCCTGAAGGACCCTAAGTCCCACATCGGCCGTTGATTCTTGTGATACTCACACATCGGTGTCTGTTGTCGGTTTTTCTGTGGATGCTTGTTTGTCAGCAACTTTTTAAATTCAAGTTAATGAAATTGGACAATTTTTTTTTGCTGGGTAGTGAGATTTACCAATTGTCTGAGCGGGTAGAAAAGAAAGGAGTTTTTTGACCACCCCCGAAACATTATTGACAGATTTATTTAAACCGAAATACCCGTCACGTTTTTCCTTCCTTTAAATACGAAATTAGTATTATTAACAATAGATTAAATTATATTTAATACATATGGGAGTTGGATCCAATGATTTATTAGAGTTGTCTCTAGTGGAAAATAAACGTGTGTATCTCGTGGGATAGATTACAAAATAACATCTCCTCTAATTTCTAACTTGAACTTTCTTATGAACTGTTTTTATCCAAAAATGTGACGCTGAACGACAGTGCAAAGAAGCTGGTCTATTGTTATTATAAATAAAAATTGATCTGAGAAACAAGTAAAGTAAAACTAGTAGGGGATTGTATGGTTTTCTGTGTATGCAAATCTACAGATACGAAAACGTTGTACAAATACGAGGTTGTAGTATCTTTACAAGTAATTAAAGCTTTATTAGGGATGACCGGATATTTTTTCCTAAGTTCGTGTACAAACAGTTAAAAGTTTGGAGTAAAAAAAATTCTTTATATTCACATAAAATATATACTATCGATCTATATAACTTTAATCAATAAAAATATCTCTGCGAAAAGGTCGATATCTTAAGGAACGTCTTGTTGAGAATATAAGAGAAAACAATATAAAACAGGTAATATCTAGAGCGATGTCCAAAGAATGTTTATCTGATGTTAAGCACAAAGCAACACAGAGGGATATCTGGGCTCCACTACCTCTCGGGTATCGAACGCAGGTTTTAGTGTTGCACGTCCGCTAGCATGCTCTACCACTGGAGGTACTCCCAAAAAACTGAACAAGAGAGAAAATATATAAAGGGATAAAAACAACAGAAAACATTCAAGTGGAAGGACAAGAAAAAAGTTACTGAAACAGAGAAAGAGAGAATATATAAAAAGAGATTTATAGGAATAACACTAAGACAAAAGTCTGAAGGTATTCAAGAAGACAAAAAAAAAAAAAGAGGATATCCAGGAAGAATAAAGATAGAAATAAAGAAAATTCATGAAGAAGGATATCCAGACATAAAAAACAAGACAAAAGATATTCAAGAAGACAGAGGATATCCAGGAAGAATAAAGATAGAAATAAAGAAAATTCATGAAGAAGGATATCCAGACATAAAAAACAAGACAGAAGATATTCAAGAAGACAGAGGATATCCAGGAAGAATAAAGATAGAAATAAAGAAAATTCATGAAGAAGGATATCCAGACATAAAAAACAAGACAGAAGATATTCAAGAAGACAAACAAAACAGAGGATATCCAGGAAGAATAAAGATAGAAAAATAAATTATATGAATAAGCGAATCTGTACATTCATGTTCGACGAGATGGCAGAAAAGTGACTGTCTAATCGCCACGAACGAAGCGACAAATGATAAAAAGATGTGGAACTAACTTTTTTAAACCACAGCTCACGTCCAAGGTAGATAATTATAGTGTAAAGCCTCGCTGTTGTAGACTTATCTGTGAAGGCAAGCACGTTTATGTCACCCTGATTCAGAGAGTAAGGACAAATCCTTGTTGACACAAACACGAATGTCACTTAGTCACGAGGGATATCCTGACACATCGTCGTAAGTCCGATAATACACATGCAATATGCACATCATCCGAATGTCGTGTTTTGTGGATTTCTTTATCAAATGGAGTGATCCATCACTGCGAAACGCTCAGCTGTAAAAAGTGACTTCTTTTGGGTTCGAATGATTTTTTCTTATAGGATTTTAATTTTACTGTCCCCAGTAAGTATTTTGCCCCCCCTACTACTTATAGAAAAACAGGATTGTAATTCATCCTAAAACGTTTTGTTTAAAGTTAAGCACATTGGACTATCTGTGCTCTGCCCACCACGGGTATCGAAAGCCGGTATCTAGCGTTGTAAGTCCACAGGCATACCGATGTGCCACTGAGAGATGCACCCTGACGCATCAGTTTTATTCTATCTATCTGTCTCAGCTAGTTTTATACGTAAGATTTCACTTAGCTCCGCCAAACCGTTGTTCGTGCTGATGACATATTACGTTCGATTTATATTCAAAAAGTGTTGTCGTTGCGCATCCGAACCAGCAGCTAGGCACATGAGGAGCATCTCCGATATTAAATCTGTTTTTCAAATACGTATAAACACTGGTTTCCTGTTTCGTTCGTTCAAAGAAAGACATAGAGGACGTCACCTAGTAGGTAAGACTGGGAATGTCTCACTGAATATCATACAGTTGCTATTAATGTAAGAGATTCATCTTATCTAACTATACAAGTACAATGAAAAATACGCACTTTTCATAGTTACAGATACAATATACACATAATGAATATGCACACATACACATTTATTTAAGATTATTAATTAAAGCTACGGATCAAAAGTAAATAAGAATTTGTCAATTTTGCACATTTTTGAAGAAGCGTTTTATCATTACCAGATATTAAGGCCCAACGTGCGAAGTAATAGACAAAACGCTGGTTGAGACGTTATTTATATTTGCGAATTGCTTGACATCAATTGTTATGGTGTGAACTTGATTAAGTTGGTGAAATATAACTTTCATCAGTTTTACAACACATTGGAATTACGGTAAGAATTTAAAAAAAAGAATATATTATTCATTTATATTAAAATCATACGTTATTAGAGTAGCCATATTTTATCATATTCTATTGTATGACACGTGTGCGTGTCTTAGTATAACTCCATCGCATTTTCTTTTTACCCTTTACCAAATGTCTGCAGCATTTCCAGGATTCCTATAGGACTTCATACACTGAACGGTATTGAAGTGCATTCCTACGAAATTAGTGGATTGAGAGAACGAAGTTACTTCATAAATCTTTGAGTCACTGTCGTCTGATCTCTTCCTTTCTGATTGCGTAGAGGAGGTTAAATCGTCCTGTTTGAAAGTCGATTTAGTATATTCTCCACTGAAAGATACTCTCTCGTCTGATAGTACGTTAAGTGTGGGGATCTCTCAAGTACAATTCAGTACACTTCCAGTAAAAATCCTCATTATGAAGTTTCACCATTCTGTTGAACGAATACCACAGTTTTGTTTCTCTCTTTATATCTATCTGTATTTTTACAAGACCGAGATATTTGCCGTACGTAAGTTGCCGCTCAAGAGGACTGCGGTAATTTCACGCTAAAATCCGGGGTTCAGCTACCCGTGGTGAATTCAGCAAATACCCCAAACACGGCTTTTCTCTGACAACAACAAACAAATAAGTCCACGTACTTCTGAAAAGTTGAAAAACAATGGGACACATAATTTCCACAAATTTTTTTTTCAGGATGGACATACTTTATCCAAACATAAAAACAACATAACTTAAGATTCAAACCTTAAAGTCCCCCGCTAGTACAGCGGTGTGTCTCCGGATTTATAACGCTAAAATCAGGGGTTCGATTCCCCTCGGTGGGCTGAGCAGATAGCCCTTTGTGGCTTTGCTATACGAAAAACACACAAATACACACACAAACCTTCAAAACACCTTATTGTACATGAAGTCAAAAATATTATGTATACCTAGCGCACGTGATTTTGTTATTAGATGTGCTTCGTTAGGAAAGATTTAGATAAGTTATCTTTTTAAATATTATATTATTCTTTTTGTTTTGTTACATCTTACAACAATCCACAGCCGTAAGACTATTTTTTTTGTGTGTGTATGGTGGAAAACGATGGTTCTATTTTTTTGTTCGGATTACAACCACTATTCACCTATATCTACAGACAGGTGTTTATCAAGTTTTTGCCATCGCTAAATATAGTGAAAGATAGAATTTATACTCCGGCTATTATATCGAGTTCATTCAAATAGTTCTAAGTAGAGAGAGAAAAAAAGATGTGTTACAAGAGTGAAAAACACTTAAGATACCAAACTGAAATTGGTTTCAAATCTTTCTGGTATATCACAATACACAACTTTGTAAGACATCAACTTCTAGTTGTGACGATTGATGCTCGATTTCCAACCGCGTGATAAACTCTCGTGATATTGATTTATAGGTTGCCTGAGGGAAAAAATCACCAGAACTTTGAACCAGAAAAGTAGCTTCTATAAAGTGGGAAAATACAGAACTACGATTTTTTTTTCCTAGTTTCGTGGAAGAAAAATGTGCCTTTATTTCACAAATGGTGCATACCGCAATCTTTATATTATGTTGCAATGGTCGTAAAGAACAAGTTTGAAAGCTTTCACAACTGATTTTTTCCCCATAGTTACAAAACGCCCACAGGACTGTGTTCCTCAGCTTTATGCTATATAATTGCCTTTTACGAACTGTGTAAAGCTATGCTTCAATCATAATTTACAGAGTTTCACAGTGAGAAATACTGAATCTTTTTTTTGTTTTTCAATATGGAACGCTGAAGAACAATTTATTTGTTTGATAAACAAGCTGTATTATACGGAATAGCTGCGTGACTTGTTGTTCTAACTCATAACGTAGACAAGAGTAATAACAATCATAGTAGATTAAATAATGAGATGGATAATGGACGTCTAACATTAACTTTTCCCGCTCACATGTGTCAACGACCCCTCCTCTTGCTATTTTCACTTAAAGGCACGTGCACCAAACATACTACATATAATTACCTTCTTCCTAATCAATCCAATATGACTAGTAATGACTCAACATGATAAACTGTAATTGGGTGAAATAAATTTTCATAGTCTGAAAAGAATGTGACCATTGTTTTTGTTTAATACCCTTATGAATAGCTCTTTTAGAAGGGTATTTTTTCATTTATTATATTGTTCAAAGAGAACCATGAGTGTGAGCTGGTTACTTCTACTCAACTAAGCCTCAGTAACGATTAATTTACGTTCACTCACGTGATATTAAGAGGAAATGATAGCACGTACATTCGAATGGGCCCCACAAAAGGCAAATCGGAGTGCCTGCGGATTCACAATGCTAGAAGTCGGATTTCGATACACGTGGTAGGCAGAGGACAAATAGCCCATTGTACAGTTTCGTGCTTGATTCCAAACAAACATTCGAAAGCAAAAACAAAAGCAAACACAGAGAGGCGCTTTGGTTTATTTAGAATATTCGTGCAGAGCTACTTAAGCAACACAAGCTGGCCCTAATTTCGAACTGATTACTTAAAGAAAGGCAGCCAGTCAACAACAACCACCGCCAACTCTTGGGCCACTTTAATCCAATAATGGAATTTGACGGTTACCAGAGTAGTACACTTACGACCTCAAATTACGGAACGCGATTGTGGGTCAAACGGACTCGAATATCGAACCATCAGAGTCTCACAAACGTAATTTTTAGGACAATCACGCTAGTTTGTACCATAACAGAATATACTATGTAATAAAATTGATAAATATAGCATCTGAAAAGAAAGAACGTTGCTGGAACGTTGCGTGAGTAAATGATTGAAACAGGAACAACAAACTTTATCCTTGATAGTTTATTCAGTAAGGATCGATTACACCCATTTCTCCCCACCCCTTCCACGAAAAGGTTGATTGTGAGAAAAATGTATAGTGAGCCATCCAGAAAAAGCAATCAATACACATACGTCCTGGGCCTGAACTCCTCTCACACTAGCCTGTAAGGATACTTTGGAAACAGATTTACAGCATTAAACCTTACACTTTAGAAATATTTATAATAGAGTAAGTATAATTCTTTACACATCTTCTCTTGTTATTTGTTTTTGGGCTAGTGATTAGCAAAGGGGATTGCTTATCTTAAGGCTCATGGCTCGCGCCATTATGTCACCGTAGGGACGTCTCATGATTTATGTTCAATCCCAGTATATTTGGTTTAAAATGGAATAATGGAGTAATGATGAGGGATGGTTTTGAATAATGTCCCTTGTCTCTGACCATTAGTTCTTGATTAGGCTATAGATAAAGTGTAGGCATCTCTGACCTAGCCTTTTCTCCCATGTGCACATTAGGTGCCATTCAGATTGGAAACACAAATACCAACTATTTGTTGTTTCACATTCACTTGCATACACAACTTACCAACCCAAACAACTCCGATGGTAAAGACTATAGAACATAAACAGACATGTCAAGAAAGAAAGGATTCTTGTAATAAAGCCATAGTTTGATGACGTTTCATTTCTGATGGTTGGAGGGTGATCAAAGTTACTTACCTTACTACTGTTCAGAGTGAATATGATGATAACTCCCTTCCACTCAGGTGAAAAACAAGTTTCTTTATGGTGTGGTTTGCTCAGAATATCGCATAAAGCTACACGAGGGCTATCTGCGCTAGCCATCCCTAATTTACCAGTGAAAGACTAGAGGGAAGGCAGCTAGTCATTATCAAACATTGCCAACTCTTGGACTACTCTTTTTACCAAAGAATAGTGGGCTCGACCGCAACGTTATAATACTCCCATGTCTGAAAGGACTAGCATGTTTAGTGTGACGGGGATTCGAACCAGTGACTCTCAGACTACAAGTCCAGCGCCCTAACCACTTGTCCATGCGTGGCCCTTGGAAATTTATGAATTTGTAAAGACTTTGCAGTCTCCGTTTTCTAAAATATATATAACTTAGTCTCCCTTCAAGATGGCGCCTCATTTGTATTAAAAACATTTCAGGCAAGACATACGGGAGTTATACATCATAAAAAATAGATAATGACAGTTAACATAATCTTCGTAGAAAAACATCTTCCAATCTGGTTATTATGAATTGTGGAAACGGTTCGCAAACTTACTTTCGTTGTTGTTTTTTTTTTAATATTAATAAATATTTTCACGATCATAAACTACAGCGCTTTTAGTTACTATTGGAAAGGACAATACATCTCTGGGAATAAAAGTAAAAAAAGATTTCAGTAACAAAAACAAAGCAAAACAGAAGAAAGGAGAGAAGGTTCTCAGCTTTATCATATTCAAAGGAATATTATCAACGCCATATATTTATTCTTCACTGCTGCTACTGACCTGAAGATATTTTTTTCTCGTAAAATGTAAACAAAGAAACTGAAGATCAATAAAAGACAGAACATCTGTTAGCATAAAAATACAATCCAGTCACAGTTTGAATAAATGAACACTCGTCTCGTCAGAAAATTTCGAAGGTACCCGAGTATATTTTTGATGTCAAGAGAATATGCCATCAATCTTATAACGTCTGTAGCAAATCGTATGATCAGTTGATTTAAGGAGTTTTTATTACGACTTTTTCCCTTTCTAAAGATTTAATGATCTGTATTCAAACACTTGAAACATGAATAACTTTAATGTACTATTTTCCTGTTAAAAAATTACAACAATTTATTGCTTATGACAACAACAACATGGTTACTAAAATGTTTTGCAGATGTGGAGTTTCGATGTTTTTTTTATTATAAGATGTCGTATGCAATTAGTTGATAAAGCTAAAATAGCAAATTATACAAATCTCTATCCGATATCTTCCGACAGCAAACGACTTTTTTCAGGACTTTATCACTGAATTTAATAGAGATCTACTATTCGATGATTTTTGTTTAACGTTACAACTATTGGTGTAGTTTTACATTGCCAATGGTTTTCGAATCAACAACTTGAGTTTTATTTTGCTATTGAAACTAAGATGCTAAAACCAAATTTATTTTAAAAGGCCCAAATTTTTAGCAATCTCTTAAAATGTAATTTTTAATAATATTCAAAGTATGTTTTTATTTTCTCTCTAACATGTTATATTTTACTTTTAATTTCGAAAATATTTTTTTTGTGATCACAATTTACTTTTTGACTTCAGTTTCATAGTCGTAATTATTTTAATTGAGATACTGAAAAGGCCCGGCATGGACAGATGGTTAAGGCGTTCGACACCTAGTCTGAGAACAACTGGTTCGAATCTCGGTCACATTACACTAAACATTTTCGCCCTTTCAGCAATGGGGACGTTATAATGTGGCGGTCAAGCCCACTATTCGTTGGTAAAAGAGTATCCAAAGAGTTGGCGGTGGGTGGTGATGACTAGTTACCTTTCCTCTAGTCTTAACTTGCTAAATTAGGGACGGCTAGCGGAGATAGCCCTCGTGTAGTTTTGCGCGAAATTCAAACAAATAGACACTGAAAATACTATCTGCAATATTGACCATAAACTTAATCGAATGTTGAACGTTCTAGTTTAGGTTAGGGATTAGAGAAACATAGTTTAGGTTAGGGATTAGAGAAACATTTTCACAGTTTTCTTTAATTCAGTTTGTTATTTCGAGATATAAAAAAACATAAAATGCTGCATTAGTAATCATCATCGAGGCCTGTGAATTATAAAGTAAATTTTAAATTGTAATAAAACTATTTCATTGATTAATTTGATTTTAGAAACGTTTCCTTTTCCATCTGGTTTTTCGGTGAGACGGTGGATAGCCCAATGTGATCTTGTTCTGAAACAAACCTTTCCATCTGTGCTATTTCTGTAGATGTTGCCCCGAAACAAACGAACAAACCTTTCCATCCGTTCTATTTCTATGGATTAGTTGCTTCAAAACAAACAAATTTTTTCATCTCTACTATTGATAAGTGCCATTCTGACTAAGCAGTCGCTGTGATTTTACCTTTGTTTGTTCAATAACAGTTCTTACCAAGCACGAGACTACTTATTTTGAACATTTCACAGTTTAGCTTTCCAGACATGACTAAGTGGTTAAGGCACTTGACTCGTAATCTGAAGGTCGCGGGTTCGAATCCCCGTCACACCAAATATACTCGCCTTTGCAGTCGTTGGGGTGTTATAATATGACAGTCAACACCACTATCCGTTGGTAAAAGAGTAACCAAAGAGTTGGCGGTGGGTGGTAATGACTATCTGCCTTCCTGTTAGTCTTGCACTGCTAAATTAGGGACGGCTACCTGTAGTTTGGGCGAAATTCAAATTTTATACCTACCTCGAGATGATATTTTTAACATGATAGCTCCTCAAACTTACTGCTGTGCCATCTAGGGGCTTGAAGTATTGATATTTATTGAGCTCACATCATTTAATTCGGTTTACAATTAATTTGTAGCTAAGAAGTTTAATTGTATAAGGCATTATTTCGAAGTGATCATTTGTATTATAATAGTAAATAATAATAATAATTGTATTTGTAAGTAAAATACACAAACACCAAAGTCGAACACATTGACAAATCCTTGGATAAGAAATAAAGGAACCTCTTAAAGTCAGTAGAGCTATCACACAGATCATAGGTTGTTAGAGGTGTTGTAAACATTATAAAATAATCTTACATAAAAGTTAATCGGATTTTAAACTTATTTAGAAAAAAAATAGGATCACATGAAACAATATATAGTTTTCAAATTGACAAACTTAGAATACGATAATGGTAATGGTCTGAATTCATTGCAATCATCTAAAGGAAAACAAAGCTGTCAAAGTAAGTGTAATGTTTATAAATGTGGTGACTGGAATAAACATATACAGTAAACATGTCAAACTATAATATCGGTAGAGATGTATCAAAATAAGAATGTTTAAGGCAGACTTAAGAAAATCAATAACATCAGCCATTGAGGAGCTAAGTTTCTGACAAACAACAGAAACATCCATTTTCTGTTCAACCTTCTGTATATGACTGAGATTTAATCCATTACTCAAACTGAGGCCTTCTTGTTCTTGGATTTCGTATTTCTTGCAAGTACCTTTCAATATTTCTCTTTTCTCTTCTGAATCCTGTTAAATCTGACAGGTCACTTCTGTATACTGTTAACATATTACATCCATCGAACCCTTCACAAATATTCTACCATTTCAGAGGATGAACAAATAATCTATGAATATCTTTCGTAGAATTTCCAAGTTTATGAGCTAAATTTTTTAGAATGGAAATATTAGTTCCATCGCAAGTAATAAATGCGAAAATCTACTTCATCAGGAAAGTTTAACGTTGTTATAACAAGTTTAGTTAACACATTATTTACTATATAAATAAAGGAAGTAAGCAATAGGCGTTTTTCGATTTCTTGTTTGTTTTGAATTCCGCTCAAAGCTACATGAGGGCTATCTGTGCTAGCCCTCCCTAATTTAGCAGTGTAAGACTAGATGGAAGGTAGCTAGTCATCACCACTGACCACTGAACTCTTGTGCTACTCTTTTACCAACGAAAAGTGGGATTGACCGTCACATTATAAGGCCCCCAAGGCTGAAAAGCCGAGCATGTTTGGTGCGACGGTGATGCGAACCCGCGACCCTCAGATTACGAGTCGCACGCCTTAACCCACCTGACCATGCTCCACCATAATATATAAAATCAGATTTTTTGTTTTGTTTTTGTTTCCCTATCAGTTTGAATTCGCAAAAGCCATGGAATCAATTAAAACATTTTATATATGGTTTTAATTTCTCTCAACACTTCTAAAATCCAAGTTCGCATTTAACAGAAGTACATAAGAAAACAGTCGTGGAGGATGAAGTAGTCCTAATATCTGACGCAGAATTTTGAAAACGTTTGGAAGATAGAAATAAATGATTGTAGACAGGTCTTTCACCTAATGAGAACAATGTCCATGACGTTGCATCAAAAGTTCCAAAATATTAAGAAATGAATTTCTGGTGGGTTTACACTTAATTTCATATAAACCTTGCTCCTTTATCTTCTTGATTGGGTATTCTATTCTAATTTTTTTTATCTCGGTTTCTCAAGCGTTATCTCATTAGTTTAGTTTGTTTATGAAACAACGACTTTATAAAGGAACAAGGTAGTGAAGGATTCAAAGGATTTTGTTGGGAATAAACTCCTACATTGATTGCACTCAAACATGGTTTTACTGGAGGATTCAAGGGATGTTGTTTAGCAGCACTTCATACATTGATTGTACTCAAACATGGTTTTACTGAAGGATTCAAAGGATATTGTTGGGTATCAACTCCTACATTGATTGTACTCAAACATGATTCCTCAAAAGAAACCTTGCAGAGACATGTGTCCAACTTTATCTGTAAGTATAGATATAATTGATTTTATAGACAATTATTGAATATAATATTTGTTCTAAGATTAAAACAGAATGAACACTTGAATGAGGCACTATTCGGAAAGTTAAGCATTCAAAATCAAGTTGCATTATTTCATATGTGCAACAGATATTAAGTCTTTACAACAAGTAACAAATATGACATTGACGAATTTTATACCGAATGTGGTCAAACAGTCTATTTTAGACACCAACCATCGCATTTTCACAAAAACAAACAAACAAACAACACAAATTAGTTTGTCTGTTTTTGAATTTCGCGCAAAGCTACATGAGGGCTACTTGTGCCAGCCGTTCCTAATTTAGCAGTGTAAGAGTAGAGGGAAGGCAGCTAGTTATCACCACCCACCGCCAACTCTGGAGCTACTCTTTCCTCTAGTCTTTTATTGCTAAATTAAGGACGTATAGCGCAATAGCTCTCGTGTAGCTTTGTGTGAAATTTAAAACAAACAAATAAACGATCACACAATTAAGAATGGCAAAGTTTTAGGCGGGTGTGACCTTGTTCTATGTGTCGGTCAAGTCTCAGATCAATCGAAAAATATCAAATACTTCTTAGGATTTTACTTTTCCTTACCTCTGTTAAGTGCAACATCTGTTTTTACATGTTTAAATAAGGGTACAACATGTTGATCAAACCTTTATGGCGTAGAATTATACAAGTTGTGTAAATTGAACCAGGAAGGCCACATAATCGTAGTATCATTACTTAGCACGTTCGTGCTGTGTTGCATAAAATTATTCAAGTCTGTCAGTCACGCCCGAAAAGCTTGTATGATTGCCCCGCCTCCCTCTTTCGTAGAACCAATAGTAAAAATCCCAGCTAAGAAACTATTTCTACGTATCTTATTAATTCGTTTTTAAGAGTGAGTGAGCGGGTGTATCTTGCGTTGCAGAGAAGCATGAAAAATACGAAAAAAAAACAAACACGGAAAACAACATGAAAAACATTTTCGAAACAACCCGTCAGAAAGAATGTTGCAAAATGGCTTGAACTAAAAAATTCATCCAATTTTGTTTTCTTTCGTTCCATTTGCGGAAGCAGGATGCGCATACTTTGTCACTGTCAGACGTAACGGCACCCCTGACAACCCGACGAGGCACACATTTTTAGGTTTCTTCGAATTGCTTCGGAATAGTAGATCAGAGTATTACTTCAATCTACGACAAGTGTGTAGCGACTTCTGGTTGTCAATAAATTTTAACTTCAAAGTGAGTCTATTAAATGGATTCATTTTCTTTTTCCGCGCAGAATAACCTGTTCATTCGAATTTGTTTCTCCAATGAACTTCAAGAAAGACCAAAAAGAGTAAAAACCCTAACGTTATAGTGTAAAATAAGTTTAGTTAATGCGGTTTCGGCAAATTCAATTAGTTGATTTTCCTTTACCGCGGCCTGGCATGGCCAAGCGCGTAAGGCGTGCGACTCGTAATCCGAGGGTCGCGGGTTCGCGCCCGCGTCGCGCTAAACATGCTCGCCCTCCCAGCCGTGGGGGTGTATAATGTGACGGTCAATCCCACTATTCGTTGGTAAAAGAGTAGCCCAAGAGTTGGCGGTGGGTGGTGATGACTAGCTGCCTTCCCTCTAGTCTTACACTGCTAAATTAGGGACGGCTAGCACAGATAGCCCTCGTGTAGCTTTGTGCGAAATTCCAAAACAAACAAACAAACAAAACAATCCTTTACCGTATTTCGCGACGCCATCCTCCCTGGTAGCTTCGCGGCACTACTGAGGACTTCATGCACTAAAAAAATCGGATTTCGATAGTTGCAGCGAGCACATCACAGTGAGTTCATTGTATAGCTTTGTGCTTAACTAAAGAAGAAGTAAAAATTTAAACGTGGCATAGTAATACATTTGAAAGGTGGATATTTTGAAACATTTTAGATACAAAAATATACAATGTAATATAAAAATTGTTCTAACCTCTACACTTACCGTTATAGAAAGAAGAATCACCTATAATCACCATGGTTTTTTTTCTAGTATGATGTAGAGTTTGTTTTGTTTTTTTTAATTTCGCGCAAAACTACTTGAGGGCTATCTGTCCCTAATTTAGCATTGTAAGACTAGAGGGAAGGCAGTTAGTCATCACCAACTCTTGCGCTACTATTTTACCAACAAATAGTGGGACTGACTGTCACATATAATGCCCCCACGGTTCAAAAAGAGAGCATGTTTGGTGTGAGGGGGAATCGAACCCGCGACCCTCATATTACCAGTCAAGTGCCTTAACCAGCTGACCATGATGTAGAGCAAACAATAAATTTATTACCAAATGAAATGATTTAGAAACATATAATTTCTAAACTAGAAATCAGCTTCTACAATGAGAAAACCCTGTTACTAAATAAAGACCACGACTGCTTCTATACTTAAGTGTATTGTTATGAAATCGTTATTCATTAAGTTTTTAATATGTATATATAAGATTTTATGTCTGTATTGTGGCCGTGACTGCTTATCAGTTTTTTGTTCTATATATACATATAATTTTCTAGAAAATATTAAAAATGTATTATGTAAATCTTAACTTTATCAAAATTACGAATACCGCCCTATATGACCTCAGTGACAATCGTGTTTCTATATTCGTGTTGGGCACAGAACATCTAGCTCGATGTTGTAAATTTATTTTTAATATAAACCAAATTGACTATGGTCGTGATTAGTACGAAAGTTTCCTATAAACCTGTTTAGTTCTTTACGAGTCAGTTGCTACAGCGTGCGTGTGAATTGTGTAGTGAAATGTTTCTACGTATATGTATTTTCTCTTATCGATACATTTATCAACGTCAGTCCAGTTCTTTTGGACACAAAGCCACATCCAATGCTGCCTTCTAAGTGGCCACTACTAGACTTAGGTGCATCAAACGTAATTTTTCTTCTCACAAATCATGAGTGGCAAATAATAACAAATTTATTATTTTTTCCAACTTTTCGAAGGTAACTTATTAAATTTTCTTTGTTTCTAAAGTAAGTTTACATGTTCTCAGCTAATGCCTACAATTTCAATATAATTTGATAATTTTAACATAGCTACGCAGAATGAATTTAAAAACTGAATAATTACCGTATTTTACAAAATCTGTTATTTTTAACTTGCTTGGGATTCTAAATACTTTAAAAATGTATTGTCGACTTTATTGTGAACGGCGTTTTTAGTATAAAAAATTACTGTTTGTCTTCATATGTTCGTTAATTAATTTTTTAATTTTTTTAATGCGCTAGGAGTAGCTGATAGGTAAACACGAATCTCTAATTATTTCAGTGATTAATTAATTAGATAAATTATTTTGTAAGTGTTTTTCTGTGTGTATTACGTATTAAAAATAGAAAACATTTAATTTGGTAGATTGCGGTCATTTTTATTTATGTCATTTGTTTCACTGAGCGGATATTTGAGTTAAGAAGCAGGTTGGATCATATAAAAGACAGCTCTTGTACGCTTTTGGTGGATTGTTTGTTTGTTTCTGAATTTCGTGAAAAGCTACAGTAGGGCTACCTGCGTTAGCCGTCCTTAATTTAGCAGTGTAAGACAACTAGGGAAGGCAACTAGTCATCACCATCCTCTGCCAACTCTGGGTAAATCTTTTACCTTTATAACGCTCCCATAGCTGAAAGGGCGAGCATATTTGGTGCGACGGGGATTCGAACCCGCGACCCTCAGATTACGAGTCGAACGCCTTAACCCATCTGGTCATGCCTAGCCTCTTTTGGTGGCTCAGCGATAAGTTTACCAACTTATCTGGTTCCAGATAGCCCATTGTGTAGCTTTGTGCTATGAAAACAATAACATAGTACACTTTTTAATCTTAAAATATATATATATTTTGAAAACGTAAAAACAATTTATAAAATACATAAGACACACGTTTATTCTTTTTGCGAAGCTTTCTCTCGAAGGTGAATAATATCAGGAGTAAAATGTCATATATTTTAACGACAGGCAGAATATCCAGTTAATGAAAAAAATAATTGTTCATTTTTACCATTTAAAATGGATTTCATTTGTCTGTTCTTTAATATATGTTGTTGCACTATTTAAATTTGTATAAATTTATTTAGTTTGTTTATTGGATTTTGCTCAAAGCTACACGAAGGTTGTCTGCGCTAGCCATCTCTAATTTAGCAGTGTAAAACTAGAGGGAAGGCAGCTAGTCATCACCACCCACCGCCAAATCTTGAGCTACTCTTTTACCAACGAACAGTGGGATTGATCGTCACATTATAACGCTCCCACGACTGAAAGGGCGAGCATGTTTAGTATGACGGGAATTCAGATCCACGACCCTTGGATTACGAGTCGAATATCTTAACTACCTGGTCATGCCGGTCCTTGCATAAAATGTAGTGAAACAAAATTGTAATATGACAAATGATTTAATAAATATAGGTTGAGGTACATCGACGTGTCTCGCGAAAAAGTAGAAAACATTAATTATATTTCTATCGAAACGTTTTTATTAGAAAATTAAAATTCAGATACTTGCCTATTGGTTGCACAAGAAAACACTTCACGAGTTTGTTTTGTTTCTCACGGAACTTCACATTAAGGCATCCTGTCATTAAAATAGTTTGCTTAGCTTAATGGGTCGATTTATTACCCCAAATCCTCGAGTTGCGTTCTTTCCATGAAAATGAAGTTAGCACCAAAAATTAAATGTTATATTTATTGTTGATACCAGTGCAAGGTGTATCTATATTCTGTTGCTGAGATGTATTATAGGCTGCTTTTGTTATGCTAATTACATTGGGAAGTTATCATAAAAGTGCATTAATGAAGATTAAAAAAAATCTAACAATCAGCACTCTTATAGAAGGCAATCCTTCCTTCATAAATAGTTCCTTGTCTGATGAAACCAGTAAGTCCACAGACGAGATGAAGAGCATACTTATTTATTTATAACTGAATGGGACTTATTTACATTTAGACGTTTCGGAAAAGGCATATTCATCTTCGACGTAAAATTAAAATAAAAAGAGGAAAAAAAATCCAATAATTATGAATAATAGAAAACGATCTAATGTAATACAGATGCCAAAAAATACCCGGGAAATATTTTATACGAGATCTAGTAGGCTCTACTTAGTCCTGAAATATTCGTTTCGCTAAGAAGAGTTTATCGTGATGTCTATTTTTCAGGAATTTAAAGTTGCTGTTTTGGAAAAGATTATTCGCGTTTTAAGAGTGTGAGACTATTACAGAGTCACCATTTTCATATAACTTTTTATTCCAGTTCTCAGAGAAATTCCCATATGTTCATGAGTTCTAATATTGAAGAGGCGTGTAGATTTCTTCAGTATAAGTAGCTTGGTAGTAGTACACGTATTACAGTAAACAACCATGAATGTAAGTGTGGCAGGATGCAGCCTTCAGTCCCCTGCCGGTACAGCGGTAAGTCTACGGATTTACAACGCTAAAATCAGGGGAGTTCGATTCCCCTCCGTGGATTCAGCAGATAGCCTGATGTAGCTTTGCTATAAGGAAACATTAGCCTTCAACGTCAAATAAATCTCTCAATCGAAAATAGCGTCATAATCAAGACTCAAGCATGCTGTTATTTAACAAGTTTCTATTTTTTGGTTTTTACAAGTTACACTTTGTTGAAGTGAGGAAGGGTAAGAAAAAAATAGGGGAACATGGAACAATATTAGTTGTAGAACATTGTTCATACTTGTTATTGTGTAAGTTAAAGGTTACTTTATGCATAGGTTACAGGGAAAATTTTCTTTTTATAGAAGAGGATTTTCTAAGAAGTAGCTTTTATAGTACAAGGACAGATAGGTTAAACAGAGTTGTTAGGTTTAGTCCAGTAGATAAAACAAGGCGAGACGTATAGCTTAGGCTCGTTAATCTGTCAACGAAGAATGAAAAACAAGCGACGGGTTATTTATATACACATACATATATATATATATATATTTAGTGAAAGTAAATAAATACATTTAAATGGAGTTAAATAAGTAAACAAAATCGTGAGGAAGGACTGCATTAAAAACAGTTAATCCCAACCTCTGATTAATTATATTATAACCATAATTTTTTAAAAAGGCAGAACAAAACACATTAAAATCAAAAATTAAACAAAGTGCTCTGCATTTAAAAAAAGTTGTAGATGGGATCTTTTTTTTTAAATGCAGCGTATTAAAAATTATGGTTATAATATGTATATATATATTTATTTGTGAGGGAAGAGAGAGAAACCACTGAAGTCAGGTGCAATAAAAACTTGATAGGTGAGAATTCAAAATGATAAAGAGAGAAACATGGTCTGTAAAACGGATAAAGCTGATATTTGATCAGCAAGTTGTTCAAAGGAAAAGTCTGAAATCGACAAAATAGTTGTTTAACTTCGTGTGTTCGGCAGTGGTATTGAGAGACATTACCTATAATTGAACAGTGTGATATCCATATAGTAACGCCACCTGTATGGTCAAAGATGTTATGAAAACGCATAGGTTCGTGAAGTTTTGATAGGTATGAATAAAAACTTTATGACCCGAGTGATTTCGTAAGGTGGACCTTTCTTTCAGGGTCAAACGGAAGAAGGAAGGTCCACCTTTCAAAAGTGCTTGGATTATGTGATTTTTCTTATTAATTTCTATGTGGTCAAATACATTTCTACTGCAAAAATAGTGTAACTGTTTACTTGTTTATCAGTAGTTAAGCGTAAACTACATATCTGTGATGTGTCTAACACAGGTATCGAAACCCGGTTTCCAGTGTTATAAGCTTACAGATTTACCACTTCGCGACTAAGAAGGGGGTTGCACAAATTCGAGAACAAGTTTTGAATTGTGGTAGTTTTAACTATTAACTGGTGAGAAATTATTACTAAGAGTAGAAAAAAAAATTATGTTTGCCACAACTTCCATGATCATAAGTGAAATGGATAAGAAAAACATTCTTTTCTCGGGTTATCATGTTTTTATATTGTAATTCATCAGGTTTTTGATTGACATTGATATATAATAGTACAATTATTATTCGTATTGACAAAAGAACCTGTCTTGAATAGCTTTTCTTAAAATAAACGCACGTGCAGATGATGTAAAGTTTACTGGTGAGGCTTGTACATGTTGAGAGGTTTCACATATTTTAAAAAAAATCAAAGAATCTATCCAAAACGTGACTGTTTCACGCTGGTAGTATCATCATATGAAAGCGATTTTTCTACTTAGCACCCTACGCGGTTTGGGGCTTTTTTTATTTGTCAAGAACGTGGACGGAATAACAATAAAGCGCTCTCCTTCTGATTTTTGAGAGAAGCCATTCTTTAGGATTTGCACTCATTTTCAGAAAGGCTATCGAATGAATGGAAACGGAACGTGCTCTACACTACATTACTTATACAGTTAGCTGCTTTAGTATTCAACAATACTGTCAGAGTGGGATTAGAATCGTTTCATTTTTCTTTTGATTTAATTTTTCTATTTGGGCAGTCTTATGGGATGAAATATGAATCTTTTCAAGAAGAAAGCAACACGAAAAGTTAAGATTAATTGAGGTATGGGTTAATATTCCTAGATGTTGCCTAAACAAGGCTGTTACTGGGTGAGTCAATGTGCTTGCAAGGTAACACTAACGGTGGTAGGCGACGTAGGAATATTTTTCCAATTTCTCTCCACAAATGATCGAATGGAAACGAGAGCCGATGTTCATGAACTGAGAAGTATGTCCCATATCTGTGGGACGCCAGAGGTCGTTATTATCATGAGAAACAATTAAGGAAATACTACAAGACAACACACATACATATATATATATACTTTTTTTCGTTACCAATCAGAAGCGTTTATTGTGAAGCCAGTCAATCTTTTAACTCACCCATTATGCTGCTTTCATATCACAAAGTCTTTCTCCTTTGTTATTTTTATTTCGAATCTATCAAAAGACGCAAGTTTTTCTTGTTTCCACCATGCTCTCGGAAGAAAGAACTTCCAGCAGAACACAGAATGGGTGGTAATAAATGGAAAATACGCACTGATGACACTACTGGAAGTAGCCAATCAGAGCTGTAGACTTTTTGATAAACTCTATCCTCTTAGCGGTTAAGCTGCATTGCTGTTTGTATTTAGTAGTTATTCAGCTTTGGAATTAAAGAACTTTCTACACGTCAGCGTGTAAGTAAAAATTCAGGAAATGTATGAAAAGAAAATGTAAGGAGAAAAACGATTCCAAAGGAATATAAATGCATTTTTTTTTACTCACATAAATTCGTCTGGCACGTGCTCAAAATTAATAAGTAACGATTCGAATTGAAGGAATGACCAACAGCATTTTAAAAATTTTGTTGAGTTGTATGAATGCTGCTATGTTTCAACACATTTCGCGAACACAATAAAAATTATTATTTTTTTAAATTTCGCGCAAAGCTACACGATGGCTATCTGCGCTATCCGTCCCTAATTTAGCAGTGTAAGATTAGAGGGAAGGCAGCTAGTCATCACTACCCACCGTCAACTCTTGGGCTACTCTTTTACCAAGGAATAGTGGGATTGACCGTCGCATTATAACGCCCCCACCGCTGAAAGGGCGAGTATTGTTTGGTGCGATGGGGATTCGACCCCGCGATCCTCGGATTACGAGTCGAGTGTCTTTACCCACCTGGCCATGCCAGTCCTATTAATTTTATTACCGGATATAATGTTGAATGTTATATATGATTTATTAAAATACATAAACAAAAACGACAAAAAGCATAAACTACAGATTCAGTTGTTTGTATGAATTGGTGTAATAAGAAAAGGTTATGTATAAATTAGTGAACAGTCAAGATAAATAACAGTTCACTGTGTAAATTTAAAATTATATAAGGCAAAATGTCGTATCTGATGAGCTTATAAATTTGGTTGTAGGTAATATTAATTTTGTGACATTTTACACTGTCAAAAAACAAGTAAACTTCTAAAGAATAGCATTTCTTATTCCACTTTCTTTAATATATCTCACATGATAACCGATCCGGCATGGCCAGGTGTGTGAAGGTGTTCGACTCGTAAGCTGAGGATTGCTGGTTCGAATTCCCAACACACCGAACATACTCGTTCATTTAGCCATAGGGGCGTTATAATGTTTACGGTCAATCCCACTATTCGTTGATAAAAGAGTAGTCCAGGAGTTAGCGGTGGGTGGTGATAACTAGTTGCCTTCCCTTTAGTCTTACACTGCTGAATTAGGGACGGCTAGCGCAGATAGCACTTGTGCAGCTTTGCGCAATATTAAAAAAATAACAACAGCGTTGTCCACCACTGGGACAGCGGTAAGTCTACGAATTTACAACGCTAAAAATCAAGGGCTCGATTCCCCCTCGGTGGATACAGCAGATAGCTCGATGTAGCTTTGCTGTAAGAAAAACACACAAACACAAACTGTTTAAATAAACAAGAAATGTACATTTGGTAAACATCGATGAGATGCGTATAAACTATTAAAAAATTAAAAACATTTTTTGGGCTCGTCTTGTTCAAAACTTTTAAAAATATAACAAAGTTGAGTGAAAAGCACATGTTATAGATCGCATTTTTTCTAATATTGCTGGTTCGAGAGGTATATTGAAAAGGCATTAATAGGGTTTGTAAATAGCCCCTAAGCTGAAGGTTGAAAGAAACAAAAAATAATTACATATTAAAATTCTGATCAATTTTGATTCACAAACTTAACTGTCTGTAGTTTTAAACAAAATCGGATTAAAAATGTAGGTATTGAGAGTCAACTGTATTCGTAACTGTTGTTTGTTGACAACTTTCTCTTCTGTCGTAAATATCTCTCTTTTATTAATAACTTCACTGCATTGGCTACTTGAAACTGAGACTCTGTTCTGTCTCGGAGGGCTACTAACTTGCTCACATCCTCGAGACACGGACTCTCATACACTCACGAATTGGAACGCGGAAGATACAGAAAACTATTTTATCATTGAATGGATTGCTCTCTTGTTACGAACTGTTCAACATTAAATTACATTTTCAACCCTCCACTGGAAGAGCTGAATAGTAATGAGAGAAGGGACCAGTGTTTAAAACTCGTGGGACAGCCCTTTGAACGATTCGTTCGAAACACTAGAATGCGTTTTGATACAATTATAGAATTTGTATGTATCTCAAACACGCACTGAGCCGAGAAGGCCTCTTCATATTTTACAAATATCTTGGAATCGTATTCGTTCTTATTTCTTGGGAAACAAGAATCGATACCGGAAAATATTTTTCAGTTATTGCTAAGAAGTTGATAAAGGCTTATACTTTCTGGTTAGGATACGACAAAAAAATTCATACTCGGGTACAAATAGGTTTCTGAAGTTTGTGTTCATGTCCAGGATTTCAAAGGATTTATATTGACGTTTTAGTAGATACTTGTCGAATTAAGTTACAGTGAATTTAAGTTGTGTCAAAATAGCCATGAAACAACTAAAGAATTATCGTTCGATTGAGGTTTTAAAGAAATGATAACTTTGTCAGTATTTAAAATGGCACCACTTGCGTCTGAACAATCACACAGACATTTTTTTCTTTCCTCGCGTGGCCCCGCATGGCCAGGTGGATAAGGCACTCGAGTCGTAATCCGAGGGTTGCGGGTTCGAATCCCGGTCGCACCAAACATGCTCGCACTTTCAGCCGTGGGGGCGTTATAATGTTACGGCCAATCGCACTATTCGTTAGTAAAAGAGTAGCCCGAGAGTTGGCGGTGGATAATTATGACTAGCTGCCTTCCCTCTTGTCTTGCACTGCTAAATTAGGGACGGCTAGCCCAGATAGCCCTCGTGTACCTGTGCGTGAGATTCAAAACAAACAAACTTTCCTCACGCAAAAGTGTTTTAAATTTCATTCATAAGTAAGGACACAAAATGATGTTGTTTACCGACTGTTTGTATAATAGTTGTTAGGTTATGGAAAGAACATTTCTTCATGATCAATTCTGTTCATTTATTACACCTGAAGGTTGGTTGTGTTGACATGTACTGCTAGATGTTGAGCTGAAAAGCCAGCAGTAGTTTAGTGGTATTTTTAGGTTCAAACGATTTCTGCAAAAGGAAGATCCGCTTTATAACAGGAGGATTGGCAGATATGAATCACGAATTGATATTGAATTTAACTAAACTAACTGAGTTTAAGCTAATAAGTCAAAAGACTGGAGGCGATGTGTAATAAAAACTAAAAACGATCTTATTAATAAATAAACTAGCTAGAGTGACGATCAGTCGTCTTTTACCGCAGTTAAAAATTTGATTAACTGATATTTTCTCTATCCCTCAAGATGTATTTCTGTCAACCAGTTCATTTGAAATCCCATTAGATTTTTTTTAAATGTAATGTTTTTTGCTTAATAGAAACTCTTGGATTTAAAAATAATGACCAGCACTAACCATTTTAATTGCCCTTATAATTTAGCATGGAGAGGACGTAACCTGAAAATATTATCTGGTCTACTATTGGTTTTCGGGAAGATAACGTGTTAGAATGTCAAAACATGATGAGCATAATGGTGACTGAAGATCAACCCCAAGTGAAGATGTTTATTGTGTAAACAAAAAGAACCTGCTTTTAACTGTAGTATTTCTTTCTTTCCTCAATACTATCAATGAAAATAACAAGCGCACTCTATCTTCGAATAATACCTTCCAAGTTATTCATCACTGTTAACATCACTTCACATTTTGGTGATTGTTGTATTATTCGTATAGTTGATTCATTCATGCTAGTCAGCTCTCATTAATTAATTTATGCAAGGTCACACACATATTTATTCATAGAAACATATGTTACCTTTTCACATTGCTACAGTTGTTTCTAGCTGCCACATAAATTACTTTGATAACCTCCCTTGGAATCTTCCATAACTATGGCTAGGTAGTTGTAATCCCATAATGTGCTGCCATCTAGGAGATTTCAAACTCAACATGTTTTTCATTTCAGACAACACATAATTCTACCAAATTAAGACATTTCAGCTAAAATTATGGTAAGTCAGGAAAAATCCCAGTGCTCTAACTATTGGACTTTAACTTACATGCACAGGAGATACAACCATCTGACTCGTGTAAAATCAGCATACTTTCCATATCTATAAGAAAGAAACATTCACTATAGAGTTCTTGACATTCTGCAATTTCAAGGAGTGATTTTTACAAAGTGTAAAATGACACTTTACATTAGAAAACTCCGCTTAGGAATTTGGAAAGCAAGTGTTGCAACGTCCTTTCAGTGACTGATTTTTCAACCACATGATCATCCGTGTCATTAAGTTAATCAAGCTGCTCTGATCTGATATCTGGAGGAAATTTGTAATAGCAAAGCTATACTCCAGCCTTTTTTATCCTATTAAATTCTGATTAATAAACTTTCTTAACTGTGCAATAATCAAGTGTTAATTGTACAATGTAGCCCACACATTGTACTGTAAACATCACTTGATAGTCCGGAGATCAAGGATTGCCACTTGTCATTGATCCTACAATCATTGACTCTCCTAGCTCGTGATTACTAACAAGTTCCACACCGGAGTTCATCGTTCAGTTGACTGTTGAAAACTGTTTCTCACTTCTGATTCTAGTGTTTCCTCTTCTATCTCGTAATGGGCAGCCACGTCTTGTTGAGACGATTAAAGTGACTTACGGCAGCATCCTCATCCTCATCTGTATTTTAAGTCTCAACCTCAGACGCCTAGACAAGCCAGTGCATGAGATATTCATTTGTCAGTGATGTACAAATGCAGTTTACCATTGTGATAAACACACTTTACTGCACTCTGTGTGTTGTAACTTGTATGCTAATGAACCAATCGACTAATGCATACACTAAAAACTCCATATATTCCTATTTCTGCTTGTGGAAAAGGACTATACAACATCTCAGCAGTGGGCAATATTTCTTGCATAAACTAAAGCATTTTTAGCAAATAGCAAGTAGACTTCTGTACATCATCATAACGTACATTAAGTTTGGCTGGAATTTGAAATTTGCCAAGCATATGTTTCGTAGTTTTTTACCTCTATGGCTAAGCCATGGAACTTGGAGTGATAAAAAGTGCTGATATTCATCACATTTAGTACTTTACATAACTCAGTGAACATTTGGCTGTTGGAATTAGCACACTGATCCATTTGGATCTCTTCCTATGCTACAAAGTGTACTATTCAGTGCTCTGCCGATAAATTAGTTCTGGACTGTGCTGATGTGCTGACCAGTAGATAAGCATTGGTTCAATGCATGAAGTAAACATTGGTAAAATAAAGTATGCACCTCTGACCTTGCGCAGTCTCTGATGGTGTCTCATCTGTCTCGGTAAGTTTTTTCTGGGTGAAATATATTATATAATATTTATAGCAGAACCAAATATTTTTAGCAGAACCGAACATTCTGACTCGAATATGGCCACATGAACCATTGTCAAAAGTTAGGACAAATTTGGGTTATGCCAGGATACCCTTCAGCCTTTGTGTTATGTAAAGTCTTGAAGAATCTCTTGTCTTAGAGCTCTGGAGATTAACAGCTACGGCACAATCTGAACTGCAGCTTTGGGATTTGAACAAATGTTACTACACACCTTTATTTAACTGTAACTGACCATATAAGTGTGGTCAGATGGTCCATTCATTTTTTTGTGTTGTATGCTCAGGCAGTGCACTACAACAAAATCATATTATTGCAACATTGTTATCTAACCTTTCAGGTACTTAAAGCTTATTAACCATTTCACTGAAGTGTTGTTCGCCTGAATGGTGTTTTACCGTAAAAGTGCTGACAACAGTGTTTTTCAAAGATCAATCTTCCAAATTCTTTCTTTGTCATATAGTATTTACATTTAGAAATATTGACTATATGACTAATGTACTTGCTTATATGTTTTACTGCGTCCTGAAACTGTTATAAAACCATTCAGATTACATTATCTGATAGGAAGTTGCTGTCCTATCATTGACATTGCAGGACTGAAGCATCCATCAAAACAAGCTTCAGCAAACAGAATTCTGGTCACATTCCTTGCTTCATATAGGATGTGCCAATTTAGCGACAATAGGAAGTGCATGTATAAGGGGATTTCTAATAAATCCGTAGTTGTTTCAGTAAATGTAATGCTGTTTATTTCTATGCATATGATATACGTGTTGTGTGTTGATATGATTTATATATGTATATAAAATATGTGGATATATTATATAATGTGCACTTCCCAAACAGTGGCTATATTTAAAATTCTGTGCACAACCCTGGATAGCCAGTCGTACTGCTATGCCAAAGAAGTTGGAATTAAACCGTTGACAATATCATACAAAATGGAGGAAACCGTAGATGTTTTGTTTGGCCACAGGTTGAGGCCAGTCTTTTATCACTGCTATCTTAGCAGGGTCTGTAGGTAATTTCATTTCTAGTTACAATTTTTCCAAGATATTCCCCTTCTGTGTGCATGAGTAAGCATTTGACTGGTTTCATTTTTAAGTTCGCTTTATTTATCTGATGGGACATCATTTTAGGGTTCTCAGCCTCAGACTCAAATGTTTAGTAAGATACCAAGACTTCATTAACATAGAACAGGCATTTCTCCAGCTGCAGCCCTTTCAGTATAAGCTCCATTAGTCTCTTAGTCCATTAGTCTTTTCCTGTGTAAAAATGGTATTAATTAGAACTGTACAAACCATCTATTGCACTAAAACAGGCTTAAGTATGCTTTTGTCATCCAGCTTAACTTGCTAATATCAGGATGCCAGGTCTAAAGTGCTCAACTAATTGAAACTTACCAAGGCATTGTAAATCAACAGGGAACCATAACTTTCTTTTTCTCTTAATCATCACTAAAAACCACCAAATTCTTTTGTACTTCAACATTTGATGTATCCTATGCTGGCCAACATGATGACTGCTTTATTTAACATACATAATATGTGTCTACTAGAGGTAAGTGACTGTCCGATGATTCATTCGACCATATGTTCTCACAAGTATATTTGCATATTTAATACACAAGACAATGACTTGCATTTGCTTTGCTAAAGTTGCTTTGAACAGAGCTAGGATTGAGTTACTGTGACTGGTGATGACCTGGAAATATTTTGTAGACACAACCTCTTCGGATGTCGGGCTTGTCAGGTGCCAGTTAACCTTGGTATTCCTCTTGGCCATAGTTTCCTGGTCCAAGGCTGATTATCAGGGATACACTATACGTAAACTAATCTTCCTGAGTCTGTGATTACAGAGAGATCAACATCATGGACCTGTACAATATTGGTAAATATCCAATGTCTATCAGAAGGCATCTCACACTCAACACCTCATTTGTCTCTCTTTAGTGTGAAACTCTCCCTTTTGCTTGCGAGTACTTTATTTATAAAAGAGGACATTCTATTCAGTGTAAAATTCATGAGTTCGGGTATAGGCAATATGTTCATTAGCAAAAACAGAAAATTATGCACTACAATCGTAAGATTATGACACCAAAATTTCTCCTTCATATTTACCCTGTGGTATCCTCACTTTAAGATGATTTTCACGAAAAGTATTAGGGGGGTCTGGTCTAAGAGGAGATAGGCAGGATAAATTATGAGGTGAATATTGAACTATACTTATTAAATTGAAGCTTGTGAATCAAAAGACTTTTATATGCAAAAACGGCTCGTTTGGGTTGAGAAAATATTTTACATAGAAGAGCGAACAACAATAAAGTTTGTCTTTATCGTGGTGAATTCTATGAGGGTTGCTAACTGGTTACTGGGAATTTCTATAGTTGGGTTAGGGTCTCGGATATAGAGTTCTAAGGCTATCTTGCAGGCTTCAGTGGTTGGAACTTCTGTAAAGAGGGATATAACATCGAAACTAGCCATTAAGGCTTTATGATTAAGTGGATTTAGATTAGACTTGAAATTAACTATAGAATTCACCACGATAAAGACAAACTTCATGTTCAACAACCAAAACTATATACAAACAAATGGCCTAAGCATGGGCAACCCAGTATCACCAGTCCTAGCCAATATTTATGACACAAGTTGAAACACAAGCAATTAACACAGCATTACATCCACCACTATACTGGTACAGATATGTAGATGACACGGTTACGGGATTCAAATCTACAGAACACATACTTAATTTTTTCAATCACATTAACTCTGTACATCCCAACATTAACTTCACATGTGAACAGGAAGAAAGCAATCAAATATCATTTCTTAACCTCAAAATTACAAGAACTGACACACAATTCAAAACAGAAATCCACCAAAAAATCACCCATACTGGACTATACATTCCTTGGGACTCAGCACATGAAACAAAACAAAAACTCAACATACTAAGAAACCAAATAAACACAGCCATAAAACTATGCTCACCAGATAAAATTAACGATGAATTAGACAAAATAAAACAATACTTCATCAACTTCAATAAGTTTTCTCCACAAACCGTAGAAAACATTATAAGCACACACCTACACAGAAAGCAAAATCAACCAACTAAAGTAAATACAGCTCACGAATCAAAACCACGAACGAAACCATATACTGCTGTATACCATATATTCCTGACATCAGCAAACAAATAACCAACATTTGGCAAAATTAGTAATAAAATATGACATTCCAGTTAATACCAAATTTATTCAAAACCCGGCACAAAACTGAGGTCTATACTATGTAAAACTACACTGACAAACACCACACCAACATTATTTATAAAATACAATGTGATAACTGCCACGACTTCTATATTGGAGAAACAAGTGGAAAAATGGAAACCAGATTCAAAGAACATAAAAAGTCACCTTCACACGTTTTCGAACACTGCAAGTCAAATAAACACAACATAACCATAAAAACACTCAAATACTAAATAAAGAAACAAACATAAACAAACGCTTGGCCTTACTTATACAACAACTTAAACCCAAAATAAACCAATATAAAAAGCCTTTATACCTATATTAATATAATAAAATAAATAAAATTATATATTCAAACATACTACATTTGGACACACAGTTACACAACCCTTTCAAACATGTGGTCAGCTTCCGGTCAGTTACCTCTTTCTTTGTGAACCTGACGATGACCGAAGAAGGTCAAAACGTTGTTCGCTCTTCTATGAAATTGAACTTAATATACTTGGTGCAAAGCGTAAAGGTGAACTTAATATATTAGTAAGGTCAAAATTAAGTTAACATATTTGCAACGGATGCTGGACTGTTACCTTTTACTGAACTCGTGAATCTAGTAATTGATTTTCTTCCATCGAATCCAGACGTCTTTATTCCAACAAACTCAGTTAAGATCCTGTGTAGACAGTTTAAATCTAACTTTTTTCATTTAGCAGGACACTTCTGATTTATCCATGGTGAATAATACTACCAATACAACTGATCATTCTTATTTAACAAAGGGGATGATATAACCTCGAGTAATTATCTGATTTATCATTGAATGACACTATTTGTAATCTATATTCTTGATGAAATTGTAGTGTCCCAGCAGTACCTTCCAGGCAGAACAACTATTATCTCTAAAGAATGACAGAGGAACAAATGCAGCTAAAGCGAAGTCAACAGTTTTATAGATTACATGCTATATGAAAACTATGAAAAATATACATTTACAAAACAATCAACTCTTCTTTTACGAAGATTATAGGGTAGGAAACTGATATGTCTGCTCATTATAGTTTACAGAATATTGAATTGTCGCTAGTTAATAGCTAATTCTGTTGATTTATTACAAGTGAAAACTGCTTGTACTGACATCTACTACTTGACTCAATATTACTCGATGAAGACCGTATAACTGAGTACATTTCGAATAACGATCGTATGAGTTAAAGCCACTCAATGACTGGTAATGTGAGTAAATATTACTTCATTATTGAAAATGAGACTAAAATAGTTTAATATGTAACTGATCACCACTTGTTAATAACTCACGAAATGCACTACTATTCAATGATTTTGCAAGTCATTATAACTGACCGTGGGACTAAATTCTATTTGATGTTTGTTTGATCACGAGAGTAAACGCTATAAAACGATTGACCAT
Source organism: Tachypleus tridentatus (assembly GCF_004210375.1). Lineage (NCBI taxonomy): Eukaryota > Metazoa > Arthropoda > Merostomata > Xiphosura > Limulidae > Tachypleus > Tachypleus tridentatus. Next base: position 180,590,742 of record NC_134834.1, read on the forward strand.
ATAATTTAACTTTAAAATATTTTATGACTGGCTTTTGTGTTTGAATATGACATGAAAAATTATATATTTGAGGATTTGTTATTTGACTGACTGCTGTTTGATCAGTAACCATGAGACAAAATGACAGTTAACGATTCTCTACGTGCTTAAATATTATGTGACAATAATATTTTTATCTGACCAGAAGAATAATAATCAGTGGTGTTGACTTACATGGAATTGACGATTTTTCATGTTGATGACACACGACTTGGTTATTTATACTAACTACAGACGACTTCATGACTTGTCATGTTATCTGAGGAATTTAATCACGTTTGAACATTTTTGAAAAGCAGTAGATATGACTGATCATCGCTTGTTAACGAGTCTCCTTGATAGATCGTTGTATCGATGACACTTCGTGTTTGAGACAATTTAATGTATGAATATGTTTACTGAGCACTACACTTAAATAGAAATGAGCACTATCGATGGTTGAATGTGTTTATTGGAAATTATACTTGAATAAAAGTGAACACTACTTGATGGTTGAATGTGTTTACTGGAAATTATACTTGAATAAAAGTGAACACTACTTGATGGTTGAATATGTTTACTGGAAATTATACTTGAATAAAAGTGAACACTATTTGATGGTTGAATATGTTTACTGGAAATTATACTTGAATAAAAGTGAACACCACTTGATGATTTAATATGTTTACTGAGCACTACAGTTAAATAAAAGTGAGCACCACTCGATGGTTGAATATGCTGATTGAATAGTTACTTACTTACGTTATTACAAATTTCTGAAAGTCTAAAGTGAAGTTGACTCGAGTTGCTATTAATTACCCCCACTTACGAGTTATCATACAGTTCTAAAAAAATTATAAAAAATTAAAAACGTGGATTAGACGTGGACTTCTGTAGTGTATTTAGTAATATCTCTTATAAATGATTTGATTTTAATATCACACAAAAATAAATAAAACAAACTCACAGATACATTAACAAGAATATTCTTGAATTAGTTTATACACACACCTTTTTCAAAGTCTAATTAATTGCAATTTGTATAACTTCTTAAAATCTTGAATTTAACAAGTAACATTTTTTAACTCTTTATTTCCAATCAAATCTCTGTAATTTCTTATTCTAGTGCGACATGATAGAAAAGTTTGTTAAATATAATATTTAATTTAACGAAATCGGTGGAACAAAAACTACACAGAGACACCGTTATGAAACCATGTAATTATTTTCACCAGTACAGTTTACTTTCTTTAAAGAAAAAAATATGAAATGAATGCAAATCATTATTTGTTTTCGAAAGTTTGTAGCGCATGTTTAAAAATAATTGTTTTTCAATCCACTTATGGGTGTAATCTAGTTATTAATTTATAATAGTTTCCTCCAGTTGTGTCAAGAAGAACAATTTTTGTTTCGTTCGGAAAAGAAATCATTGAACTTAGAAATACAATATATTCAACATAAAAAGAGACAACAAGCTTCGCGTGCAGCTTAGAGAAAATGTTCTCAAGACGCTGAGATGATGGTTCTTGCAGTTAATAAGTTTATTTATTACAAATGCACGTGAAATAAACATCTGGAAGAAAACCTAAATAAAATTCAAGAATTAGACGCTTCAGAATTGAGATCACAGCATCTCACGCCAGTAAGAGTTTTGTTACAAAATTGTTTTTACGGTTTTCTAAAACTTTATGAGATTTGTCAAGGAAAAAAAGTGTCTATATTCAAACGTTTCTCGTAATAGATGTGTGTATATTCTACTATTATATCTTTACTATAGTCTCTATTTAATATTTACGTTTTCCATGACTATTCTATTTCTGAGTTCACCCTTCCTACTGTATTTCCTAAGGCTATTTACTCCATTTATAACTATAACACTGTTACTATATTTTCTAAGGCTATTTACTCCATTTATAACTATAACACTGTTACTATATTTTCTAAGGCTATTTACTCCATTTATAACTATAACATTGTTACTATATTTTCTAAGGCTATTTACTCCATTTATAACTATAACACTGTTACTATATTTTCTAAGGCTATTTACTCCATTTATAACTATAACACTGTTACTATATTTTCTAAGGCTATTTACTCCATTTATAACCATAACACTGTTACTATATTTTCTAAGGCTATTTACTCCATTTATAATTATAACACTGTTACTATATTTTCTAAGGCTATTTACTCCATTTATAATTATAACACTGTTACTATATTTTCTAAGGCTATTTACTCCATTTATAACTATAACACTGTTACTATATTTTCTAAGGCTATTTACTCCATTTATAACTATAACACTGTTACTATATTTTCTAAGGCTATTTACTCCATTTATAACCATAACACTGTTACTATATTTTCTAAGGCTATTTACTCCATTTATAACCATAACACTGTTACTATATTTTCTAAGGCTATTTACTCCATTTATAATTATAACACTGTTACTATATTTTCAAAGGCTATTTACTCCATTTATAACTATAACACTGTTACTATATTTTCTAAGGCTATTTACTCCATTTATAACTATAACACTGTTACTATATTTTCTAAGGCTATTATATTTCTGACTACAACACTTCTATATTTTTCAATATATTATATTCTTGAGTCCTATACTTCCTAACGCTATCCTATTTCTGAGTACACCACTTCTACTGTATTTTCTAAGGCTGATCTATTTTTGAGTTTCACATTATTACCGTATTTTCTAAGGTTGTTGTACTGTGAGTACACTATTTCTATATTTCCTTTTTCTGAGTATCCATTAAACCAAGCAAAGTGTTATTAATTTACTCTTGAACTACAAAAATTAAAATAAAACAAAAACGATATCTAAACTTTCAGACTAAGACCTAAAATATCGTAATACGACAATATAAAACAGTGCTAATAACTAGGGCAATTATTAGATATTAAGTGGATAGTTTAAGTCACACATATGACAACGTTTCTTGAAGAGAGATCAAGTACGTGATATTAAAATGATTTCGGAGCATCACCATTTTCTTACAATCTATATCGCCACGTTCGGTCATGCTCTGTCGGACGACCGTGCATCTTGACAATAGCCCTGCAGATCAGTTACGTTTCCAACAGACTCCATAGTGCAGCTGTCCCGTCCAAAGCACAACTCCTTCCCTACTTCTTTCCGAAATCTATCTTCTAGTGAAGGAGGATAGCGGTTTTTCAGCGCTTTTTTGAACATTCGTGCACAGAAAGGTATCAACGTTGGATCCCGACATTTTTTCGTTACGTCTGCGCATGAAAAAGGTGACTATCTGCCATTTCATTTTCCATCTGCGTGAAGTATTCAACGGTTGAAAAATATGTTGTGAAACTAATTTCTGTATGTGGAAAATGTTTCCTGATAATGTTCTTTACTCTTGTCTGAGACACATGAATAGCTTTTACCTCTTACCTTTGGTTCGACATGGCCAAGCGTGTTAAGGCGTGCGACTCGTAATCTGAGGGTCGCGGGTTCGCATCCCCATCGCGCCAAACATGCTCGACCTTTCAGCCGTGGGGGCGTTATAATGTTACAATCAATCCCACTATTCGTTGGTAAAAGAGTAGCCCAAGAGTTGGCGGTGGGTGGTGATGACTAGTTGCCTTCCCTCTACTCTTACACTGCTAAATTAGGGACGGCTAGCACAGATAGCCCTCGAGTAGCTTTGTGCGAAATTTAAAAAAAAAAAACAACAAAACCTCTTATCTATTGTCAGCTTGGGCCTTACTTCTTGCAAGACGCTGCTCTCTGCTTTCCACAAATGGGCTTCTTGTTTCAGATCTATGAATACCGAAGTTTAAGGTGGACTTGCATTCCGTTATTTTCTAAACCTATTAAGTACAAGCGACATATTCGTCTTAGTAATTTCAAAACTCCAATTTGAACACATTATTCATGGTCTGAGAGTATGGTTATTTACAAACTCATCTCGAAACCCGTCAATTTTCGGCATAATCACGTTATATACGAATGTAAAACAAGAGCAAAACGTAGTTATGATGCTCTCCATTCCACCTTTATATTGGCTGTAGTTGTCAAATGGCATTCTGGTTCGCATGTTTAAACCAATTTACTTTAACGTATTGAACTCTCTATTGTTTTAGACACAATCGATTAAAGTAACAGAGGACATTTCTTAAGGATAATGAAGATAATTATTAGCATATACGAGTTTATGGTGCACTAATACATGATATTTTGGATATTTCCATTATCTGGACCAACAATGGCTTGGCTGCCAGCATTATCTGATTGTTAGTTCAAAGATAAATGGATCACGATTTGTTTTCTCAGAAATGTTCTCTATACTTTGAGGCCGTGGGTGTGGGCGTCAAATCCTACTATTTATCTAGTAGCCTGAAAGCTGGTGGTGGGTGCTGGTGATTTATTGCCATTCCTGTAGTTTATCAGTTAAAAAGTAGTAACAAGTATTCGTAGACAACTCGCATGTAGCTTTGCGCAAAATAATCCAGACAAACTTATTCTATAGTCCATCAGAAATGGTGTCGTCAGTTCTTGTAACATTGACCAAAATTCTGAGAAAAATATCTTGTTTTTTTTTGCAATTCTTGGACTGTGTAAATATTCCTTGTTGACTGTGTAAATATTCCTTGTTGACTGTGTAAATATTCCTTGTTGAATGTGTAAATATTCCTTGTTGACTTTGTAAATATTCCTTGTTGAATGTGTAAATATTCCTTGTTGAATGTGTAAATATTCCTTGTTGACTGTGTAAATATTCCTTGTTGAATGTGTAAATATTCCTTGTTGAATGTGTAAATATTCCTTGTTGAATGTTTAGATGCGGAGGTCTAAGAATAAAACTGAATGACATATTGTACTTCAAAATATGTAAAACATTTTCATTGAAACTAATAAGCATCCTAAGAAACGAGATTGAACAAGATGTTGCTGTCAAGGACTCTCCAACTTTAAATAATGCTAGAAATCACTTATCGTTTTGTTTGTCTGTTGTTAAGTGCACAACGGGCTGTCCGTTCTCTGTCCACATCTTGTATCGAAAAACTATTTTTAGTATTATAGATCCTCAAAATTCATGTAGAAATAGTGAGGGATCATTCATTGAAATACAATAGACAACCTTAGAAATACTTACATTCATTGTAAATAAATGTATTTTTTTTTGTTTACGAATGACTTTCTTATTTTATTTATAAGTTTTACCTTTGAAAAAGCATTGATTCCCTTAACTAAAAAAAAAAACAAAAGCATTTAAAACCTGGCCCGGCATGACCAGGTGGTTAGGGTGCTCGACTCGTAATGTGAGGGTCGAGGGCTCGAATCTCCATCGCATCAAACATGCTCGCCCTTTTAGCCGTGGGGACATTATAATAGTTAGTAAAAAAGCAGTCCATGAGTGGCGGTAGGTGGTGATGTTAGATTAGAGATGGATAGCGCAGATTACCCTCGTGTAGCATTGCGCGAAATTAAAACATAGACATTTAAAACTCTCTATTGAGTGTGCTTGTGTGTTTCCTTATAATAAAGCCACAGCGGGCTATTCGATGAGTCCACCGAGGGGAATCGAACTCCTGATTTTAGCGCTGTAAATCCGTAAAAGTACCGCTGTCCTAGCGGGGAACCTCTCTATTGAAAATATTGTGACAAACTTTAGACGTTATCCATAAACCTTCACAGGTCTTGTGTTTTTAAAGTCGAGGTAAATTCTTACACCTACCTTAACTTTAAGAGTTACACTCTTTATCACCAGGTGATTTTAATCACGTCCTGGTAGACATATCTCGGTGATGATGAAAATTAAGTTCAAAATTAGCAGTTTTACTACAGCTGCATTTCTGGTTAGAGAGTTTGAACTACGTACACCGACTGGTTTTACTGAATCTCAGGAGATCTAAGCATGATGAGAAACTGAATGGAAAACTCGAAGATGATGCTTGTAATATACCGTATTTTTCGGTATATAAGACGCGCTTTAAAGAAAAGGATCTCAACCCCCCGAAGGTCAAGAATTTTATATCTCTACTACTTTTGAAATATTCTAAAGAATAATATAAGATTATGCTGATGTTGAACAAATGAATAAATTATAACTGTGAAAAATATTTTTTCCTGAGGATAGCCTTAAAAATTGGGGTCCGTATTACACACCGAAAAATACGGTAGTCGAACCAACTGAAATAAAAGAACCTATTAATAAACTAGATTTTAAATCGTTTTTTTATCACAATTACTTATTTGTGCTGCAATAAGATAAAATGAAATATACCGTTGTTTATTTCGATTTTTTTGAAGACGAACCATATAAATGCTTCGTATTCGCTTGGCTTTCTGAAAACCACAATATTATTCGAACCTATGTTGGCTTAAAAGATTGATGAATTTCTCTGAGGATAAACTCTCTTTAATAAATCCACGAGTACCGAAGTTAATTATAAAACTTTAAAGGACAATTAAAAACCCATTAGTGTCAGACTTTTACAAAGTTTTAGAATTAATCGAGATGCCAATACCCTATGGTGGCAGAGATGAAATGGACGGAAATAGACTGGCCACACTACATCAGTTAAAACTCTTACCGAAATGAAAGCTTCTAAAAGATCACAAAACAAAAATCAACATTATATTGAGCCCCTAGTAAATATAAAACTTAGTTTCATAACAAGATTATTTAAACTAGGACAGATATCTGATATATATAAAACACTTAAAACTAAAGAAAACTGTAGCAGAAGTGTAAATCAAATCATCATAACTTCATAATTCATTGACTTCAATAACATTTTAGCGATGTTTATTAAATAGCGGACACTTGATATTAAATTAAATATTTTCTAATAATACATATATATGTATATAGTGGTAAATAATATATTTATGACGTAGGACCAGTTATATTTTATAAGAAAGAAAACTAGATTTGCAAAACTTTTATATATCTTTTAATGTGCAAAAAAAAAATCTATCTGTCTACTTTTTCAATCTCTCTATGGTGAGTGTATTTGTAGTCAGTAGTTTATTGATTCTTTAATCGAAAGGTTGCCTTACTGTGAATGGTTGTGCGAGTTTACAATCCGTTACTGACGTTTACTGCTGTTTTACTGGAAGAATCCTATTGTATGAATATCGTTTCGTTATTTGGTGAGCATTGTCTCACTGGAGGGGTTGGAGTTTTGCTAGATTTTTCGAATAACACGAAGAGTGTCGACGTTCAGTAGCATGAGCCTTATTTTGACGAGACTGGTGACAAACCTATAATTTTTACTATATGTATTACACACTTTATTTATTATATAACTGGGATAATATATCACAGATCTGGGGTTTAATTATGGTTATACTTTACAAGAGGGTCCGGCATGACGATGTAGTTAAGGCACTCGACTCGAAATTTGAGGGTCGCGGGTTCGAATCCCCGTCACACCAAACATGCTCGTCCTTTTAGCCGTGAGGGGTGTTATAATGTTACGGTCAATTCCATTATTTGTTGGTAAAAGAGTAGCCCAAGGGTTGGCGGTGGATGGTTATGACCAACTGCCTTCTCTCTAGTCTTACGCTCCTAAATTAGAGACGGCTAGCACAGATAGCCCTCGTGTAGTTTTGCGCAAAATAAACCAAACCTAAATTTTACAAGAACGATATTTCAAATTCGATGCTGCTCTTGGAACTACTTTAATTGTCGGTGGCTCTCGTTCTGATCGACATTATTACGCACTACTTCTACTGTAACAAGCTTCAGAGAAAGAGGAGAGTTACATTCTCTAAGAAACAGTCCGCAGACTCTCCAATGGTCGTGTAAGCTAGCTTCCACGTTTCAAAAATAAACCGAAGACACAAAAGTCCACTAAGTTGCGTCGAGCGACTTAACTGTAATTTCAGTTTTTAAATTGTATTTTTTATTGAAAAAAAACAGCCGTTAATTTTCAAAATGTTTTTGGACACTTAATTTTGGACTTGTGAGACTTCGTTACCTTAAATTCTTGTTTCGTAGCTAATTAACGATAACAAAAGATATGCACAACAAGGTGTTTTTTTTTAGTTGGAAGGTTCTCTTTCGTAACGATAGCTTTTGCTCTGTGAATAAATGGATTGCTGTGGATTGAGTCAAAGTATGGGTTCAAAGGTCATTGCTACGATAAACGCTCTACTATGTTTTGTTCTTTTGGAAACACTGAAGGCTCCTTTTATTCGAAGTATTATTATTTTTTATCTCTATCTCGTTTAATAATCTTGTGATAAGGGTAATGGTTGCGTCATTTAAGTGTCAAATAGTTTTGAATCAAGTAATTTAAGATAGTAAATATGTCACGCACGGGCCCGGCATAGCGAGGTGGTTAAGGTGCTCGACTCGTAATATTAAGGTCGCGGGTTCTAATCCCCGTCGTATCAAACATGCTCGCCCTTTCAGCTATGGGGGACATTATAATGTAATGGTTAAGGTGCTCGACTCCTTAAGACAGGTGGCTAAGGTGCTCATAACTAGCTGCCTTCCCTCTAGTTTTACACTGCTAAATTAGAGACCACGAGGGCAATCTGCGCTAAAACAATGTCATGCATGGTGCTACGGTCCACCTTTAAGAAAATCATTCCTATAAAGTTTGTTTGTTATTAAGCACAAAATAACACAATGGGTTCCCCATGGTCTGCCTTGCAGTGAGCATCGAATCCCAGATTCTACTGTTGTAAGCCTTCAGACATACCTCTGTACAACCGGATGACCTCATAAAGTGTGATTAACTGTATATAAAATTCATATAACCCAGTAGTAGATAAGTTATTCTTAGAGGTATATGTCTAACATAAAAGTGTTTCCTGTATTAGTGTATAGCTGATGGAATAAGTGTGAACATGTTTATTTGTTAGTTTATTGTTAAACGCATAGCTATACAATTTGTTATCTGTGTTAAGTCTACCATTGGTATCAAATTACAGTTTTAAGTCTTCATGATTGCCTTGAATAAACATCTACCCAAGTTATTCCTTGAAAGTAATGAAGAGATAAAAGTAAAGGAAACCGAGTACATTTGATAATAGAAACATATTAAGTCAGACACACAGTGTAACGATGTAGAATCATTGATTCTTGTTGGGCACGTATTTAGTTTCACAGCGATAACTGTGTCTGTTTAGAATTAAGTACAAAGCTATACAATGGGCTACTTGTGTTCTGCTCACCACGGGTATCGAAACCTGATTTTTAGCGATGTGAGTTCGCAGACATATCGCTATGCCAACTGGGGGCTAATAATGTTTTAACGCCTTTATGTGTTAAATATAGTTTTGCTTTGGATCAATTATTTCTTTAAACACACACACACAAACAGGTGTGTGTGTGTACATGAATATTTCCTCCCTTAAATGTGTTACTTTTATTTGTAAACTTAGGTCCAGCATGGCCAAACGTGTTAAGGCGTGCGACTCGTAATCTGAGGGTCGCGAGTTCGCATCCCCCATCCTGCCAAATATGCTCGCCCTTTTAGCTGTGAAGGCGTTATAATGTCACGGTCAATCCCACTATTCGTTGGTAAAAGAGTAGCCTAAGAGTTCACGGTGGGTGGTGATGACTAGCTGCCTTCCCTCTAGTCTTACAATGCTAAATTAGGGAGGGCTAGCACAGATAGCCCTTGCGTAGCTTCGTGCGAATCTCAAAAACAAACAAACATCTTTTCAGTTATACATTTTTAGTGAAATATTGTGTTTATTTGCTGCTTTCTATGTACTTTTGCGCGTGCAAAGTAAAGGGTATTGTTTTAAATAAAGATCTCTGGATCTAAACACACATACACTTTCCAAAAATCAAAAAAAGCGTCACCGATATAATGACGACATGATGAAGAATCGTTTCTATCCGTGAGGTGGGGGAAGGGTATGCCACACCTAGTCGCTAGTCTCACACACAAACAAAAACTTGATTCATAAAATGAAAAGAATAAATACCAGTTAAATAGCTTAATGATGGGTTAATTACGGTAACGGTGATAAAACGTTTTTTCTTGTTTTTTTTTTTAGTAGAGTACCAAGGCATTCCCGTGTGTAGAAAACTTACTGCACGTGGACACAACTTCCTTTGTGAGTTCAATAAGACAGTTTCCGTGTTGTACTCAAAACTCCAGTAGGATATGTGTTTTAACTTCAGTTTCACTTTTGGATTAAACTTATCAATACCTTTTGCACTTTATAAGTCTGTTATTTTTGGATATTTATTTTTCTTTTTACCTTTATTTAAAAACTATAACATCTTTTTTCTAGACAAATCCGGGCCTGGCATGGCCTAGCGCGTTAAGGCGTGCGCTTCGTACTCTGAGGGTTGCGGGTTCGCGTCCGAGTCGCGCCAAACATGCTCGCCCTCCCAGCCGTGGTGGCGTTATAATGTGACGGTCAATCCCACTTTTCGTTGGTAAAAGAGTAGCCCAAGAGTTGGCGGTGGGTGGTGATGACTAGCTGCCTTCCCTCTAGTCTTACACTGCTAAATTAGGGACGGCTAGCGCAGATAGCCTCGAGTAGCTTTGCGTGAAATTCAAAAACAAACAATTTCATGTAGGGTAAAAATACACTTCGTCGATATATTTGAATATTTTTTTCATTGTGTAAAAGAAATGACTGATATAGTGATGATTATAATTGTTACTACCCTTTGAGAAAATCCATAACTTAACAAAAACTTCCACAAATAAATCTTTTCTCTATTTTGTGTAAGGTGCTTTTAATGTCACTTATTTATCATAACTAATCTATTTTACTATAGTTGTTTGAGGAAAATGTTACGTGAACGTTTTGAATTAAGCCTTTAGCAGATAAGGTATTAGAAGTAAGTGAACTTTATTCTGCCCACCTCTCTAAAAGTTTTAATACTAAGAGGTGGAACTCCTCAAAACCGGTCTAACCCAAATTCGCCCCACGTTAGTACAGCGATATGTCTACGGAGTTACAACGCTAAAATCAGGAGTTCGATTCCCCTCGGTGGACTTAGCAGATAGCTCGATGTGGCTTTGCTATAAGCAAACACATACACAAACACACACTAGTCCAAATTCATGAATAAATTGGGTCTCACGTTTCTTTTCTTAAAAAAATGTGGTATTTTTAACTTTGTTTACTGTTTAACTCTCTAAAAACAGAGAACAATCCCTCTTGCTCGGCCGATTTCAAAGTAAAGAACAAGCTTTCTTGACTGATTTCAAATTAAAGTACAATCTTACTTGGCTGATTCGAGGTGAAGTGCAATCTTGCTCGGCTGATTTAAGGTAAAGTACAATTCTCCAGGATTAATTTAAGGTAAAGTACTTTGCTCCTTGAGTAATTTGAAATTTTCTTTTTTAAATTAATAAATAAACGGTCAAGTAAATAAAATATTCATTGCATGGTTCCAACAAATGTATTTTGAGTATAACTACTAGACAGATAGTGATTGCTTATGTTTAATAATTATTAAATTCTTGTATATCTATTTAGATGAAAATATGCATTTACGTATATATATATATATATATCACATAAACGCATAGAACTATACAAAGTCTATAATGATCATTTCCTTATTTGCCATTAGACCCAGAGCTAAACAATTAGCTAACTACACCGTGGCCTTCGCTGGACTCGGACGTCTATTCTTATAATTATAAGCTCTTGAGCTACAGCTTTGTCTTGGTTGAGTCTACGAGAAAGATAATTACAAAAACACCCTCAAGGTTTTCAAGTATCAATGAGATATTAAGCCTGAGAAGACGATGCTAAACATGTTTACTTTATACAAATATTAAACCTGATGCAACACCTAAAAGATAAACTAATTCATTAAGCTGAAATTGCTTGAAACTTAAATAAGCAGGGACGTTTATGCTGCTGAAAGCTCCTTTACTGTTTAGTCCCGACACTTGTGGTAAATTATTTATTTGTATTTCAGACCACGCGAACAGGACAATGAAAGAATACAAAGTCTGATTCTTTGTTGCGTGCGTGAAAACAAGAGCCTTTTAATTTGATTACTTCTTCAATACTTCATACTGTCCTGTTTCCGTTGGTGGACAATACGCTATAGCTACATCTTCCAGGTTTCATTATAACCCGTCTGGAGACGACGTTAAAGGCGAGTCTACAAATGCAAAACCTGAATTCTTTCGTCTCCATAGACTTATCATTTCCTAGTAATTAAATTACGAGTAGAACTAACTGCGTTTATTGCTAAAAGGATGGTGGTTGTCTTGTAAGTGCTACACCAAACCCTAAAATGGAAGAAACTCAACGTAGGTTTCTCTTCTCTTTCTTATTTCAATTAAGACAAACTAACGTCGAAGGTAATGCGCACGAAACAGAAATTATCGAATCTAGGAATGAAAACAAATTTAATTAACAGAAGAGCGCAAGATATAATTGTTTGTTTTCTGTTTATTTTAGAGCAGAGCCACATTAGGCTGTCTGCTGTGTAAACCGTGAAGAAGTGGACCCCTGGTTTTAGTACTGTCTCAGTCCAGAAACTTACCGCCGTCCCAACGGGAAACAGCACAATATGTAAAGTACTTTCACATATGGTTCAGTGGTAAGTTTGAGGGCTTACGATGCTATAAAAAGGGGTTGGGTACATTTATTGGCCCCGCATAGAACCCATTGTGTAGCTTTACGCTTAAACGCAAACCAATAAAAATCCAGTAACGTTATAGCAACTCTATTGAAGTAACAATTTTTTTTTTTCTGAATCGAAGAATCCTTTTCAACTGAGACTTCTAGTTTCAGTTTTCGATTTCTCATACGAATGTATATATGTATGCATACTTATGGGCCTGACACGGCCTGGAGATTGAAGCACTTGACTAAGTCTGCGGATTGTGGGTTCAAATTCTGTTATCGCTCATGATCGTTATTTCAGCCGTGGAAGCGTTATAATATAATAGTCAATCTTACTATACGTTGGACTAAGGGTTAGTTTCATCAGTACTACTGGTTATAACTTTGAATATGCTTGGGAAATGATGTTATCCTTAATTCTACACTTGTAAAGCACATTTTACATTGTTAGATTAAGAAATGGATTTAAGCCTAACCCAAATCTCCTACGCTTGTTGAGTCACATGACATGAGATGGATGTTATTGAAACTACAACGTAGGAAATCGCTAATAGCGAGAGTATCTGAAAGATGATTCAATAGATTCTAACTAGTATATAGTGTTTACTTTCCTTATGCATCTTGGTTTACGTCATAGTTTTATTTAGAATTAGTGTCGTTAGTTTACAAGTTGGCCAGGCATGGCCAGGTGGGTTAAGGCGTTCGACTCGTAATCTGGGAATCGCGGGTTTGAATATTCGTCACACTAAACATACTAGCCCTTTCAGTCGGGGGGCGGGCGTTATACTGTGACGGTTAATTGCACTATTCGTTGGTAAATGACTACCCTGAGAGTTGGCGGTGGGTGGTGATGACTAGCTGCCTTCCCTATAGTCTTACACTGCTAAATTCGGGACGGATAGCGCAGATAGCCTTCGTGTAGCTTTGTGCGAAATAAAAACAAACAACAAAGTTTACAAGCTCCTTTTTTAGCTCTGATCCAGAAAGTGTACAGTAACATCACTCTAACACCATCTTACGAACTAAATGTAATCTACAGAAGAATGAATCTTTTAAGGAGAAAAACATGTTTACGAGTATTTTTTGAAATTAATTTTCATTTTAGGAAAGGAATAACACTATATCTGATAATAGACTTACCTTCAAATATATGAAGTATCATTCAATATATGCGGTTGTTATTAAATAGTACGAGGCTTGGCCCAGCACGAACAGGTGATTAAGGCATTCGACTCATAATCCGAGGGCTGCGAGTTCGAATCCCCGTCACACCAAACATGTTCGTTCTTTTAGCAGTGGGAAGTTATAATGTGACGGTCAATCTCATAATTCTTTAGTAAAAGAGTAGCCCAAGAGTTGACGGTGGGTGGTGATAACTATCTAGCTGCCTTTCCTCTAGTCTTGCACTGCTAAATTAGGAACGGATAGCGCAAATAGCCCTAGTGTAGCTTTACGCGAAATTAAAACAAACAAACAAAGTACGAGGCCTATAGCTTCAAGTTAAACTTAGGAACTTTTTATTGTTGTCATGGTTTTTATAACACCATTACCTATACGTATACAACAAACTTAATCAGTTTTTACACGTATACGCTTGATGTGAGTAGGCAATAACTTCTCGCATTTCGAATCAGAAGCTTCCGTTATTTTTGACAGAAATAATCAAAACCTGATACAGACAGACTCTGAATTATTGTCTATACTATTCGATGTTACTTACGTTTTTCTGTAATTTATAAAAACGATTTTCATGACAATTCTGCTGAGTTTTCGATCATTAGAATTTTTTTTATCTTTCAAAGTCTATAAAGCTACTATACCAAAAAATAAGATGTTTTAAAGGTTAGTCTGTGAACGGACCTCTTGTGCCTCTTTTTTTAACGGAAGTTAACCAGTGCTCGATTCCTACCTTAATATTGTTTTTTTTTTTTTTTTTTAGTCAGTGATAATTGAAAATAAGGTTTTCGGTTGTAATAAAAACTCCGACAGAGTTGAAAAATAAATAAACTTATTTAAATAAATTATATTTGTATTAAAAACATACATTTTTTTGGTTGTTTCTTTAGAATTAAGCACAAAGTTACACAATGACCTATCTGCGCACTGCCAATCACGGGTATCAAAATCCGGTTTTAGCGGTTTAAGTTTATAGATATCTCGCTGTGCCGCTAGGGGGCATAATTAAATAAATATTTTGGGCAATGATAAAAACTTCCAGCAAAGTTGCGATGCAAGTGAACTCCTTCAAATAAATTATGTTCATGCGAAAGAAATGTTCTATGTCTCTCTACAAAAATTAACTGTCATCTGTGAAATAAAAAAGCATATCTGAAGAAACAAGCAAATAAATAACGTCTATTGTTTAGAAGTTCATCACCTCTGAAAAGGCACAAGGAGTAATTATAATACTAATTTATATATCGTAGCATCGTTTCTAATTTTAGTGTTATATTATACGTAACTTCTAGCGTCATCTACAATTTTTGTACTGTGTTGTTTTAGGCTAACATATTATTTACGTAATTTCTTAGGTCGTTAGTGTGAAATAAAAAGACATTAGTATTTGCACGAAAATTCAAAATATATGTTAGAATACTCTCGTTTCCAATAGCTATAATAAAGCTCGACTGTTCGAATTAAAATGTTTTTGTTAGCTTACTCTGAAGCATTTTATCATCTTAATTAAATGCTAATAAAATATTGCTTTTACCAATTAATAACTGAAGTCGATTCAGAATCACTAATTATGGTTGTACAAATTTAGAATTCACTTTTATAATGTGTTTTCAAATGTTTTGCTTAAATTTATACTTATTAAATACACGAGCCTACGAATGTTTGTGTGTTTGTTTTGTATCTGCGCTAGCCGTCCCTAATTTAGCAGTGTAAGACTAGAGGGAAGGCAGCTAGTCATTACCACCCACCGCCAACTCTTGGGCTACTCTTTTACCAACAAATAGTGGGATTGACCGTCACATTATAACGCCCCCACGGCTGAAAGGGCTAGCATGTTTGGTGCGACGGGGTTTCGAACCCCCAACCTATATGAAAGTAAACTTCATAAAATGTTTTGTTTTCGATAGCGGCCTCTCCATAATTCATCTACAAAGAGTTCGAAAGATGTTTTTACACATCAGGACGAAAAAAAATTATTTTGATCAAATTTACCACAAAGATAGCAGAATATGTTTGGGTCATTTACACGACTTCTTGTTGGCATAGCGACAAATAAATAACCTTTGAAAAGAGAAAGATTAAGTTAACGTGCACGCATAAACAAATTGTTTGTTTTGAAATTTCGCACAAAGCTACTCGAGGGCTATCTGTGCTAGCCGTCCCTAATTTAGCAGTGGAAATTTAGAGGGAAGGCAGCTAGTCATCACCACCCACCGCCAACCCTTGGGCTACTTTTTTACCAACGAATAGTGGGATTGACCGTCACATTATACCGCCCCCACGGCTGGGAGGGCAAGCATGTTTGGCGGGCGCGAAGCCGCGACCCTCGGATTACGAGTCGCACGCCTTACGCGCTAGGCCATGCCAGGCCGCATAAACAAATACTATCCAGAAATAAGACGTCATGGGGTCTGTTAGCCTTTTATATACTAGCAATGTTTATCGTGGGTTGTAGAACGATCAATAAGACAGGTATTCGAGCCCGCGACCCTCAGATTACGAGTCGAACGCCTTAACCCACCTGGCCATGCCGGGCCCGCTTTATACTAAAGATACTGTTAACTACCCACGTAAAATATTTTTATATTTTTAAATATTAAACTAAATATAAAGCAGAACTGAGTTAAAAAAAATCAATATTTTGGTCCCATATTTCTGCATAGCGGTTTTCTAACTAGTTATACAGGAAGCAAAGCTTGCTTGTTGGGCTTAGAGTTAAAGACTCAAGTTATTTTTCACTGAACAGAAATCAAAACCTCTTTGAGAAAAAAATACTTATATAACGTAGAATCTAAATAAATATGCAATCCATTGGCTAGAGTTGGTAAAAAATGACGTTTGAATACGGTAATACGTATGCTAAAATTCTGTAAAAAAGGAAAATGGTGAGTCGATTCTTGGAGTTCCTTAGGCAATTACATTATCTATGTTCTGCTGCAATGAGGAAGTAAGTCAGAATACAAACAATTTGGTAAATGTTAACACTGCTAAGAAGATAAACTGAACAAGCTATTAATACAGGCAGACAAGTAGAACAAAATATCTAGTTGCACATCCGCAAGGAGGTCTATGACTGTTTTCATGCCACGTGCACTTTTTAATGCTCAGACTTTGCTGTTATTAGTGCGTCAGCT
This sequence comes from Tachypleus tridentatus, assembly GCF_004210375.1. Classification (NCBI taxonomy): domain Eukaryota; kingdom Metazoa; phylum Arthropoda; class Merostomata; order Xiphosura; family Limulidae; genus Tachypleus; species Tachypleus tridentatus. The sequence goes on from NC_134834.1 coordinate 180,607,635, forward strand.
TTTAGTCTTAACCAAATGCCAGCTAGATTATTAAGAACTGCTGTTTTGTCAATCCGATTTGTTTCATAAGAAAATCCTAACAAACCATAAGTTCTTATGCTCGGTCTTTTCCCATTGTCTTTCATGCTGGCTGATGATAAGTTTTGAAATAACATTTAGTGTTGAAAGCAGACGAAAATACTTGACTTATCTGTGGGGGTTTAGTTTAACACCTATCCAGAATTTTCTGTGGGGGTTTTAGTTTAAAATCTACTCAATAAACACCTCACGCTTCAGGTGTCTTTCAGTTTCAGTTTCAGCCACATACAACGGGTAAGAATTTACTTTTTATCTCAGCATCTAGCTTATCTTTGTAGATTATAATTACTATTCTGTGTTGTGAGAAAATAAACATTTTGTACTCTCGCATAATACACGAAACTTCTTGTTCGCGATAAAGAATTATACTTTAATCACGTGTCTGCTGTGGATCTCAAACGTTTTCGTTTACGGACCACTCTGATAGAGCAAAAGACCTCGCAGATCATTTACTAGTCCCTTCTCATTGGCTTTCGCTTGCCATCCGCAAAAAACAAAACAAAAAACATTCATTAGAATTAATGGGAAGACTGCTTGTGTTTTTTTATGTAGCCACCTGGAGGATCCCCACGGACCACACTTTGAAAACCAGCGTGCTCGAATAACTCAAACATAAATTTATACCATATCAACTAATTACAAGAACTTAAGAGACGGCACTAACGATATGTGTACCTTACTTTTTTTGCTTTATTCACTGCTGACCTGACCTAAATACCAAGACTCATCAAGCCGTCTAGGTCACATAAGATATAGGCGTTGTTAGGACGTTATGTATAATATAAATTACCTTAGCTACAACTGATTTGGTGTGAACTATTTTCAGTTGATGAACTGTAATTATGATTACAATATTTTCAGTGATCACACATCATAACCGGCTTTATGTTTTTTATTAACGTCAATTTTTTATACATATTTGAAAAACAACTTTATATTAGCAGTATTATCTATACACTTACTTTATATTAGCAGTATTATCTATACACTTACTTTATATTAGCAGTATTATCTATACACTTACTTTATATTAGCAGTATTATCTATACACTTACTTTATATTACCAGTATTATCTATACACTTACTTTATATTACCAGTATTATCTATATACTTACTTTATATTAGCAGTATTATCTATACACTTACTTTATATTAGCAGTATTATCTATACACTTACTTTATATTAGCAGTATTATCTATACACTTACTTTATATTAGCAGTATTATCTATACACTTACTTTATATTAGCAGTATTATCTATACACTTACTTTATATTAGCAGTATTATCTATACACTTACTTTATATTAGCAGTATTATCTGTACACTTACTTTATATTAGCAGTATTATCTATACACTTACTTTATATTACCAGTATTATCTATACACTTACTTTATATTAGCAGTATTATCTATACACTTACTTTATATTACCAGTATTATCTATACACTTACTTTGCTTTAAATAACATTACCCATTATTCTCCAACACATATTTGTCTTGTTTTTTGTCTTAACGTATAATGATGTGGAATACATTATACAACTATAATTATTTACAATTAGAAATTTCTTTTATAAATCATCACTAGGTGGTTAGGGTGTGTTAGACTCGAAATCTGTGAGTCCAGGGTTCGGATCTCCGTCCCACCATTTCAGTCGTGGAGGTAATTTGATGCGATGACTATTTGCCTTCCCTATAGCTTGTCACCGTTGAATTAGGGCCAGCTAGCGTAGATAGTCCTCGTTATGCTGTGCGCGAACTTCCAAAACAAGCCAAAATATTAAACCATAACAGAGATCCTTGTGGGTCAGCAGTAGGTTTGAGGGTTTCTAATGTTATTAATCGGGTTTCTGTAAGGTTTAAATCTAACAGTTGAAGCACAGAGAGAAGAGTGCTAATTTGAAATCAAGGCTACTAGAAAGTTCGAATCGGAAGTATAATGTTTGAATAGGTGGTGTAACAAGCAAAAAACTTTGTGCTAATTTCAAGGTGTTCTTCATTTTATCGGAAGGGTAGAGAAATGTAGACTTGTGCTCGTTTTGTTGACTTCTGCATCAACCGTCCTTAATTTTAAAGTGACAAAGGGAAAAAAAAACTAGACAGCACTAACTACTGCAAACTTTTGAGCTATTATTGTTAGAACAAGACAAAACAAAAAAAGTGGGAGGTAACTGTCACTCTTATAACGCGTTCATGGTCTCAAAGTGTGGATCACGATTTTGTATTTATTTTTTTGGCAGTAAGGTACGTGTACCACAGAACCTCAGCTCCATAGGTCGTATGATGATTACTAGGGGGCGTTTGATTCGAGAAATGTAGAAGTTGAGATTTTATTAGTTTATAGTAATTATTTTCCATCTCTAAGGATTTGTATATTTATTTATAATCTACAATTAATCAGTTACTTCTGTTCTTATACCGTGGTTAAACTACAAGCCCTAGTGACACAACTTGTTATTGGAATACTTGTAGCTGGCATCTCATTTGCTTGGATCTCATAGTTCAATTAGCCATATACGGGTGCTTAAAGCGACGTTTACGTCTTTTCTGGTTTCAACTTGGCTTCGGAGTTGTATACTCAAGGGTCCAGCAACATTTAGGTATAAACAGAAAGGCTAATCTGAGTTTTTAGCTTCCCAGAAAATTATATATGTGCGCGAGATAAGCATATGGAGAAAATAAAATTACTGAAAGAAATATCTATACACAGAAAATTGACTTAACACTCTAATGAAAAATAAGTTGAAGAAACGGATATTGTTAAAGACAATTACACACTCTCTATCTAAGAGTGACGTAGTAATCATGGACAAGTCAAGCTTAAAAAATCACTTTAGCAGGGGTCGTCTGGATAAGTTTTGTTGTAACATTTTTTTCTTTGTTTATTCAATTACAAATGAATAAAGTAACGGTACATATTAACGTGTTATATGCATTTAATTATGGTAAAGTTTGATAAATGTAGATGTCACTGCTCAAAACCGAAGATCCAAGCGAATAAATTATGGCAACTACAGGAAAGAAATGCACTTAAAAATTGCAGCGCCACCTGTCCCCTACAGGTTTTGACTTAAACATTCAGGAACTACTTCCTCAGTATCAAAAATGTAGGCCTAGAAGATAAGATTCTCTTTCTACCTCATTTATCCTTGGGTTTGAACGTTTTTCAAAATTTCAGTTTGCTTCCAATGTGATAATAATGGTTAATTTTTAGACTGACTAGATCTTTTAACTACATTCGCAAAAAAATGAATCACTTGATCTTTGGGAAACTCTAAATCGTTAAAAGAACTGATCAAAATCCGACCAAACTTTTCGAGTTTCTGGTTGAACGTGAACGTAACCTTGAGCTTTGGCCTACTTTCACCGAAAGTTAATTATCTGGTCCTTGGGAAGACGTAGATTTGGGACCAAATTCGATCAATATTAGATCAATGCATTTCGATATATATTATGAACAAACGTACATAGGAATGAAACTATATTACGAGGATAAAAAGAAAACGGATTCGTAAGTGCAATTTATTACAAAACAATTCTCACCTAATCTTATTTAGTAAGATCATAACATGAAATAATATAATATAGTTGAATTAAATCAACGGTAATTTTTATGTATACTAGAAATTTTGAGTAAACAGTTGTCATTGTAACTTTTAAAATCTTGAATTAAGACTGTTTATAGCATGTCTTAGAGTCCTAGAAATATTAAACTAAAACGAGTGTTCTCAGCTGTTCAAGAAATATTACACTAAAACGGGTGTTCTCAGCTGTTCAAGAAATATTACACTAAAACGGGTGTTCTCAGCTGTTCAAGAAATATTACACTAAAACGGGTGTTCTCAGCTGTTCAAGAAATCTTAAACTAAAACGGGTGTTCTCAGCTGTTCAAGAAATATTAAACTAAAACGGGTGTTCTCAGCTGTTCAAGAAATATTACACTAAAACGGGTGTTCTCAGCTATTCAAGAAATATTAAACTAAAACGGGTGTTCTCAGCTGTTTAAGAAATATTACACTAAAACGAGTGTTCTCAGCTGTTCAAGAAATATTACACTAAAACGGGTGTTCTCAGCTGTTCAAGAAATATTACACTAAAACGGGTGTTCTCAGCTGTTCAAGAAATATTACACTAAAACGGGTGTTCTCAGCTGTTCAAGAAATATTACACTAAAACGGGTGTTCTCAGCTGTTTAAGAAATATTACACTAAAACGGGTGTTCTCAGCTGTTCAAGAAATATTACACTAAAACGGGTGTTCTCAGCTGTTCAAGAAATCTTAAACTAAAACGGGTGTTCTCAGCTGTTCAAGAAATATTACACTAAAATGAGTGTTCTCAGCTGTTCAAGAAATATTACACTAAAACGAGTATTCTCAGCTGTTCAAGAAATATTACACTAAAACGGGTGTTCTCAGCTGTTCAAGAAATATTACACTAAAACGGGTGTTCTCAGCTGTTCAAGAAATATTACACTAAAACGGGTGTTCTCAGCTGTTCAAGAAATATTACACTAAAACGGATGTTCTCAGCTGTTCAAGAAATATTACACTAAAACGGGTGTTCTCAGCTGTTCAAGAAATATTACACTAAAACGGGTGTTATCACCCGCTCAAGAAATCTGAAATTAACAGGACTTCTCGTATTGTTGGAAATCTTAAATTAACGGAGTGGTAGTGTGACCCAAGAATCTTGAACTAACAGGGAGTATCACGTGCCCTAGAAATCTTCGATTAACAGGAGTTATAGTATATGTTAGAAATGCTGAACTAAGGAGCTATAACATGTTCTTAAAATCTTGAATTAAAAGGGGCTTGTAATTATTTCAAATATCTTGAGTTGAGAGAGGTTATAATGTGTCCTAAACATTTTCAACAACCACTTTTTACCATTCATCTTAGAAGTATTAAATTTAAAGGGGTTAGGATGTATCATACAAAATCTTGAATGAACAGAGGACATTCTTCGAAATATTGGACAAATAGAGTTTGCAATGTATACTTGAAATCTTCTAAGAACTAAATTAAAGTCATTTTGGAAATAGAATCCTAGTTTTATATGATAAGTTTTTTTCACGTTACTAAAAAAATCACAAGTTTTTACATTGTAGGGAAAGAACATCACCAGGGAAAGTTCAGAAGTAAGTAGGTTGGAGTTTTAAATATTTAGTTGCAGACCTGCATTGCTAAACTTTAGTAATACTAATAAGAAGTTGATTATATTTACTTTGAAGGTAGACATACTTCTGTACAATAAAAGCAAATTGTAATTAATTTTTTCAGAAAACAAATCTATGAATTATTCTTTATGAAGTAAAAGTCCAAAATTTCTGTTTAATCAAGACATTTGCCCTGGATGGTGATGAGAACACGAGTGTTGACAGTGCCTACTCAGACTAAACCACAGTAATGTTTTGCTCTCGACTGAGTGATTTATATATATTTAAGAAAAGTTGCTGCCTCTCAGAAGTAAGTCTGAAGACTTATAATACAAGCAACTGTGTTTCGATACCCGTGGAGGGCACAGAAGAGACAGCCAAACAACGAACAAAGATCATTGTTGATTACTACGTGTTTATCACACAAGAAATTAAAAAAAAATACCATGAATATTACAATCTATTCGAATAATTCAAAACTGGACTCCCGTATTTATCACACATAGAAAATAAGTGACTTTCATCCAGTTCTTTCTGTGAGTTTTTTTTTACTGCGTATAACAGGTAAAAACGTAAAATTACTCAACATAATTGTAATATTTATGACTCGCCGGTATTGAACAATATATACACAATAGACGGTATTATAGAGTCAAATGGCACGTTACATTTACGAATTCTTTTTTCTGTTGTGATGACAAAAGTGTTTTTCATTTTGTGTGACAAGAGCCGATGTAACTGTGATTTACGAGTTTCGTGAAGAAGTATCGGATATAATTTAACTAACGCTAGAAGACAGCTTATGAACTAACTAGAAACATCTAACACGATTATATCTCAATAAATATTTTAATTGTTGAAATCAGACCGTTTCTCACTGACACAGACAAAAATAGTGGGCCTGACATGGCCAAATGGTTAAGGCACTCGACTCGTAATCTGAGGATCGCGGGTTTGAATCCCCGTTACACCAAACGTGCTCGCCCTTTCAGCTGTGGGGGCGTTATAATGTGAGGTTAATCTCACTATTCGTTGGTAAAAGAGTCGCTCAAGAGTTGGCGGTGGGTGGTGAGGACTAGCTGCCTTCCCTCAATTCTTACACTGTTAAATTAGGGACGACTTGTGCAGATATCCTTTGTGTAGGTTTTAGTGAAATTCAAAATAAACCAAACCAAACGAAAAGGGTGTATAACTATTTTTAAATTGTAGTCGTTTTTTATATGCTCCTGTACTTCAATAAACTAGAAAGTGTTTTTTAAATTGTGTTTTCAATTTATCTTCTACGTATCAAAACACCAACATTCCATTATTTCATAATAAGTATTGTTTTACTTCAACGGACTGAGCTTTATTAAATTAGGTATAAAAATTATGTCTTTTCCGTTTGTTTAGTTGTTGTTAAGCGAAAAGCAGCACCATGGGCTATCTCTTTTGTGTCAACATGTGGCACCAAAAGACGGTTTTAGCGTTATAAGCTTTCAGACTTATTGCTCAACCAATGGAAGAAATAAACATATGATGTACTCTCATTTATGATATCCGAACATACTCGTGTAAGGATACCTTTAGCAAGTGTTCACAAAGTTATAACACAGACTTGAAGCAGAGACAAACGAGTGTACCTACAGTTATGGCCCAGTATGGCCGGATGGTTAAGACACTCGATTCGTAATCCAAAGATCACGGGTTCAAATCTCCATCACACCCAGTATACTCGCCCTTTCAGCTGTGAGGGCATTATAAGTTTACGGTCAATCCTACTATTCGTTAGTAAAAGAGTAGCACAAGAGTTGGCGGTGGGTGGTGATGACTAGCTGTCTTTCCTCTAGTTTTACATTGCTAAATTAGGGACGACTAGTGCAGATAGCCCTTGTGTAGCGTTGGGATAATTCAAAACAAACCAAATCAAGACCTACAGTTAGGAGACAGACTTCAAGCTCAGACAAGCGAGTGCACCGACACACTGCACACTCATGACATAGAACACTGATACACAGACAAGTTTATGCAACTCTCTGTATTAACATTTTTAACATGTCAGAAATGGTAACCCTATCCGGCCCTTTTGAATATATAATATAATATATTAACATCACAGCTCGTAAAATATGATGGTGATAGAAGAAACATGTAATTATAAATTACATTATTAAATGAAAAGGAAGAAACCACATAATCAAATATCAGGGCAATTTAAAGTAATTATCCCTCTCATATCTGAAACTTTCAAATGTAACTTAATGATCCATTTAGTGTTGTTTTTGCAGACCTCATGTGAATATACATATGGAATATCATAATGCCCCGTGTATAGTTAAATGTGAAAAAGACGTAGTCTCTCTCTCTCTTTATATATATAAAGAGTTGATGAACTCTGGGTGTCATTAAAAGACACTGAAATGTGCATACATATTTTACGTAAGACTAATCTTCTCTTTCTTCATTTCAGGCAACGTCGACTTGATTCTGAGACATCTAACAAATCTTTCAATGAACCAGTCAACAAAGTCGACAAAAATCAAAGGAGAGGTTGAAGAACAAGAAATAGAAAATTAAAGTTTTACTATGGCCTTCCAAATGGCCCACTTCAAGAGAGATTTCCTTATTCTAGTGATTTATGAAGGAAGAATAATCAAGGCAAGCCGACACACTGCACTCTCGGGATCATTAATCATAAAGCAATGTCGTAAGACCACAGTGTGGAATAATCAGCTAGAACATTATGCATTTAAATACTTGCAAGCTACCATTCCATCTACGTGTTTCTATGTTGATCTAGAAGCCAGACGAAGGAAAGGGGAACGGTTGCTTGGACTTGCCACGAGGTGTACAATAGAATTGAATGGAATCGCAGAGTTCCTTATCACACATTTCCAGACTGGACTCGTAATTGGGTGAGATATCAGAGAAGGCGAAATGCTCAAGCTTACATTATTTTGCAAGATAATTAGAATCGAAAACATTTGAGAATTTTCTACTTAGCAAGATTTGATAGTTACTCGTGACAAACAACACAATATTTGATTTTCGTAAAACAATACACCTACTAAAGATCTCTTAGTGTTGCATTTCTTTCTTAACTTTTTTTCTTCTTTAATGTCTTTGGAAGATTTGTAGAGTTTGACGTTAGTGCGCATGAGCAGTGCCTGCAGCTAATTTCACCGGTTCTTTTTACGTGTTTTAGTTGAACAAAATTAGCTTCTTTAGCATTTTCTCAATAACCATTCTTATGTTGTTTAAAGAAATATATATACTTAAGCTATTGACTTTCACTATCTCTTTGTTCTCAACCTTTTATACTACAAACAAAAAGAAGTTTGGAACAAAAGAAATTGACACTTCTGTTTTCTTTCGAGGTTGTTTTTTTTCAGTTGAATGAAAGCAAACAGATAAACTAATTTCATCATTATTGAGTTAACAGTGGTAATTATTAAAATAAAAAAGTTTAGTTTTTTAATAAAACATGCCTTCAAAGACACACGTGGCGATCTACCTTTTGTACGGTATCAGTTTTTAAATGGGACATTTTCTCTGTTTCTGTATCGTCTGTCATCGATCAGTGACATCAGAAATGGGATCTGGCATGGCCAAGCGTGTTAAGGCGTGCGACTCGTAATCTGAGGTTCGCGGGTTCGCACCCCCGTTGCGCCAAACATGCTCGCCCTTTCAGCCGTGGGGGCGTTATAATGTGACGGTCAATCCCACTATTCGTTGGTAAAAGAGTAGCCCAAGAGTTGGAGGTGGGTGATGATGACTAGCTGCCTTCCCTTTAGTCTTACACTGCTAAATTAGGGGCGGCTAGCACAGATAGCCCTGGAGTAGCTTTGTGCGAAATTCAAACAAACAAACAAACAAGACATCACAAATATGCCCCAAAAATTGAAGATTAAGCAGAAAACCTTTCAAATTTCGTCTAATTTCCAAAATATTGTATTAATATCTAGAAAGACGAGTACAAAATTTGGTACCTAAATTTCACAACCTCTTTATGGCGTGGCTCTTTTGAATTGATCAAAATATTAAAAATATTTTTATCTTCCATTTGCAAATGGATGCGTTATTGTTCTAGTACTCTAGTGATGGACTCTAGTGAGTTTATGTGTCATATGTTTGATAATCAGTATATCAGAAGTTGCTGTCACAACAAGATGCACATATGTCTGCAGTAGTCACTGTTTATATCACAGACAGTGTTAAAATGTAAAAGCTTTGCAATATAACTATTGCTTTTTGATGCCAAAGTCATTTTTTATGGTGCCTTTGAAGAGATGACAAATCAGCCATAAGAAAACGGATTTCTCATACTATATAATAGTTGTTGCTTTTATGATGTAATTTCTCTCACAACAATGTTTGTTTGTTTGTTTGTTTTGGAATTTCGCACAAAGCTACTCGAGGGCTATCTGTGCTAGCCGTCCCTAATTTAGCAGTGTAAGACTAGAGGGAAGGCAGCTAGTCATCACCACCCACCGCCAACTCTTGGGCTACTCTTTTACCAACGAATAGTGGGATTGACCGTCACATTATACACCCCCACGGCTGGGAGGGCGAGCATGTTTAGCGCGACGGGGGCGCGAACCCGCGACCCTCGGATTACGAGTCGCACGCCTTACGCGCTAGGCCATGCCGGGCCCCACAACAATGACTGATTGATTGTTTAGAATTAAGCACAAAACTACACACTGGGCTATTTGTGCTCTGCCAATCACGGGTATCGAAACGTGGTTTAAAGCGGTGTGAGACCGCAGACATACCGCTTTGTCACTGGTGAGAGAAACTCTCACAACATATACAGTTATTCATTTTAAACATTATAATTCATTTGTTTCGAGTGAATGTGTTTTTTTCTATCCTTTGTCAGATTAATTTATTTACTTTTCTATTAATATTAACATCTGCCTTCTAAGAACGAAACTAAAAAATCAAACCGATAATAATGCTCAACTAAATGAATATATTGTTTATAATGTATTGTTTCAACAGCCGGATTCTTTTGTTGTCAACAGCGTTTTCAGCTATATGCTCAGATTAATACCTTATGAAATTCCGCCAACTTAGGAAATTAGGGTTAGTCCTAAAGCCATACAGTAAGCTAAAGAGCAAACAATTTTTATAATAAAATTATAATAAAATAAAATGTTAAAATCGTACATATTAAATATTGTAACTAGTTTTAATTAATTTTATGAATAAAAAGAAAATATACGATACTTTACTTATATATTTTCCCCGGCACACCAAACATGCTCGGCCTTACAGCTGTAGGAGCTTTATAAAGTGATGATCAATCCCACTATTCGTTGGTAAAAGAGTAGCCCAAGAGTTGGCGGTAGGAGCTGATGACTAGCTGCCTTCCCTTTAGTTTCACACTGCTAAATTAGGGATAGCTAGCGTAGATAGCCCTCGTGTAGCTTTCCGCGAAATTCAAAACAAACCAAAGAAAACTTACATATTTTTCACTTTACGTTTTTTTTAGTGCCACCTGGTGATGAGTAAGATAGACTATGATAATACGATCTAATCATCTACTTAAAACGTTTTGAGTTGGAGTAGCATAAAAATTAATTTGTGAAATACTGTGTAAGAAAAATGTAAGTTCTTAGAAATAATGATATCCAACGTTTGCCAAAGAGCATGAAACAACATTTAGAAAAGTTTGGACGGATACTGTTGAAGATATAAATAACGAGTGCAATGTATACGTTAATAATTTATCATTTTACCTTTAAACTTGCAATTAGTACTTTTCAATACAATTCAGTATTTATTCTTGTCAGAAATATTGCATTCTAGAGCTTTACACAACCACATCAAAACATCTGTGAAACACACGTTTACGTCATATGAAAACATTTAATACAGCTTGAACTAGACGAAAGGCAACATGTTGACATAACGTTATTAGCATTAACTTCTATATAATGTAGATCATAAGTCCGTATACTTAGCGATATGTCATTGGAAGGAGTGGCGAAAACCTCATAAGATCTTTCTGTAGCTCTTTCCTAAGTTTGAACTTACGATGAAACTTAGAAGTTTCATAACATATTTCACAAAGATATTTTTAATGGATGTTTTGGCTAAGAATAAATTTAGAAATATCTTAAGCGCACAGTCTATAAGAATATATAAGTATATAAGAATCTTTTAAATAGCTTCAGATTATCGTTTATGACAAGTACAGACTGTACTGTTTCCAGTGACACAGCGATATGTCAGAGGACTTACAACTCCCAAAACAGAGTTTCGATACTCGTGGTAGACAGAGCATAGATAGCCCAGTTTGTAGTTTTGTGCTTAATTACAAAAACAACAAATTGTACAAACTACCATTATGTTTTGTTAATCGCACTTTTTTTAAAGTTTTCACAAGCGCAATACATCCGTATTTTGACTTATTGTAAACTTTCATTTAAATACGACATATCAATGACCTAGGAAACCGTAAACTATAGCCTAATTTTTTTCACATTGTGGAGATTTGTCGGTCATGGTCTCACAATTTTAACATATAAGTGTTATTTGTGCTTTGTGGAACTTTAGACGGAGGCTGTGCCCAATATTATCTTAAAACATCTATTTACCTATTGTAACGTTTCGAAAAAGTTTAAGAAGGTTCTTCAGATAAGAAAGTTGACTTAAAATACCATTAGAAAAAATATATTTCTTAAGTTATGCTTAAGACTGACTTGTTTTCTAAGATGCTTTCATGAAACTGACTGTGATCTGTGTACTCAGATGTCTATTATGTTATTAATAACACTGTACTAATTTAAAGTCTATGTCAGTATCGATATTTGTCACTGATAAACAGTGCATCGGGACATAACAACATCCTTCCCAAAAGTGACGAATTTAAGGTTGTGTGGGCCCATGAGCTAATAATTTTTGTGGGTCCTACATCCCATATAAGTTTACATACAATAAAATTATCAGTGGACCTCCATTAAGACCATGATACCTGAGGCTGAGCTCTGTCCAAGCTTCTTTCTAAAATACACCACTGCTTCTCAAAGGCATAACTGTATGTCTGCGGAAGTTCAACGCTAAAATCCGGGCTTCGATACCAACAGTGGAAAGAGCACCAGGTGTAGTTTTATGCTTGATTACATACATCCGTAAAAACACCATTCCAGTTTGATGAAAATCATTTACATGTATACTTCTTATAAACGAGGACTTAGTTTGTGTGCTGAAAACCAACACTTAAATTATTTTCAACATTACAAAACATGTTTTTAACTTTTATTTTTATAGAAATGATCAAAAGCCAATAATCACTCTGTAGGTAGATTAGGTGGTACACACAACATACAAATTATCATTCCTTTATAAAATGGTTAGAATTACAAAACGTTAATTGATTAAATACTAATGGATCCTAATTTACGTTTTTCACACAGTGACTTAAAGTTTTAAATAATGGAACAAAATAGGTTAGTACCAAGAAAGAATTAAGTTTTAAACATAGCGTTTTGAATTGTAAATATAATTTATATTTTCTTTGTTCAGTTAAGTGTTATAATTAGCCCCTTTGGCGTGATACATTACTCCCTATCTTAGCTGATGTTTTAAAAGTTAACAAAATCGAGAAATCTCAAAAATTCTTTAAATATATAGTTGAAATTCAAAGAGACAATTCATAACATTAGGGAAGATATGTAATGATTGTTCTTTCAAGCAAAACGAAGTTCTTTTTCCTTCTTTGATTTATACATTAATGCATCCATTATATTTTATTACGTTGAGTGGAAATATTAATTGTTCTTTTGTTATGCTGTTAAACAGCAGTTGAAAAATAGAGAGGACCCCCCTTTCTCCTAACAGTTTTATCATTCTAATGGATGATTCGCTTCAGTGCGATTCTTTCAATCTTTCATTGTGATAAAAATCTTAAATATTTGCATTATTTATTCTACTTCAGAAAGACTAATAGGTCTCTCTCTCTCTTTTTTTTCTCTTTTAAGAGATATATTTTTTAAAATCATATAATAGATGAAAAACAAAATCCAGCAGTTGCTTCATCAACTTAAATGCTAAACACAAACATCAAAATGGGTTGCGGACGTTACTACATTGTAACTTACGAAAAGAAACACATTATCATTACTTTAGGTACGTAAAGATGTGAAACATCTCTTCTAGCTATGGTAGAAGCGGTAAATCTGATATCTCTTTTGGTTATTGGAAGTGGTAATTTTGACATCTCATCTAGTCATGGTAGAAGTTGTAAGTCTGGCATTTCTTCTGGTTATTATAAAAGTGGTAAATCTGACATCTCATCTAGTCATGGTAGAAGTTGTAAGTCTGACATTTCTTCTGGTTATTATAAAAGTGGTAAATCTGACATCTCATCTAGTCATGGTAGAAGTTGTAAGTCTGGCATTTCTTCTGGTTATTATAAAAGTGGTAAATCTGACATCTCATCTAGTCATGGTAGAAGTTGTAAGTCTGACATTTCTTCTGGTTATTATAAAAGTGGTAAATCTGACATCTCATCTAGTCATGGAAGAAGTTGTAAGTCTGACATTTCTTCTGGTTATTATAAAAGTGGTAAATCTGACATCTCATCTAGTCATGGTAGAAGTTGTAAGTCTGACATTTCTTCTGGTTATTATAAAAGTGGTAAATCTGACATCTCATCTAGTCATGGTAGAAGTTGTAAGTCTGACATTTCTTCTGGTTATTATAAAAGTGGTAAATCTGACATCTCATCTAGTCATGGTAGAAGTTGTAAGTCTGACATTTCTTCTGGTTATTATAAAAGTGGTAAATCTGACATCTCATCTAGTCATGGAAGAAGTTGTAAGTCTGACATTTCTTCTGGTTATTATAAAAGTGGTAAATCTGACATCTCATCTAGTCATGGTAGAAGTTGTAAGTCTGACATTTCTTCTGGTTATTATAAAAGTGGTAAATCTGACATCTCATCTAGTCATGGTAGAAGTTGTAAGTCTGACATTTCTTCTGGTTATTATAAAAGTGGTAAATCTGACATCTCATCTAGTCATGGTAGAAGTTGTAAGTCTGGCATTTCTTCTGGTTATTATAAAAGTGGTAAATCTGACATCTCATCTAGTCATGGTAGAAGTTGTAAGTCTGACATTTCTTCTGGTTATTATAAAAGTGGTAAATCTGACATCTCATCTAGTCATGGTAGAAGTTGTAAGTCTGACATTTCTTCTGGTTATTATAAAAGTGGTAAATCTGACATCTCATCTAGTCATGGTAGAAGTTGTAAGTCTGACATTTCTTCTGGTTATTATAAAAGTGGTAAATCTGACATCTCATCTAGTCATGGTAGAAGTTGTAAGTCTGACATTTCTTCTGGTTATTATAAAAGTGGTAAATCTGACATCTCATCTAGTCATGGTAGAAGTTGTAAGTCTGACATTTCTTCTGGTTATTATAAAAGTGGTAAATCTGACACTGAATAACTTTTTATGCTCTTCATCCTACAAAATGCCAACATTTGTAAACTTGATCTAAATAGCAAGAAAGAAACTTATATATTTATCGTTTAAAATTAAAGCATCTCTCTTTCTTTTAATACACTGACTTTCAAAAAAAGAAATAAAAGTAAGTAGTAAAGGTTGTTATATTTCTATGACCTATTCTTAACCTATTTTTGCCTCCTGGTGTGTCAGTGAGTAAGCTAAAGAACTTACAAAGCTAAAATCCGTGACACGATAGATAGTCCAATGTGTTGTTACTCTAAAACAGGCCCGGCATGGCCAGGTGGGTTAAGGCGTTCGACTGGTAATCTGAGGGTCGCTGGTTCGAATACCGGTCGCACCAAATATGTTCGCCCTTTCAGCCGTGGGGGTGTTATCACGTGAAGGTCAGTCTCACTATTTGTTGGTAAAAGAGTACCCCAAGAGTTGTCGGTGGGCGTTGAGGACTAACTGCCTTTCCTATAGTCTTACACAGCTAAATTAGGGATGGCTAGCGCAAATAACTCTTGTGTAGCTTTGGGTGAAATTCAAAAACAAACAAAGAACAATGTGTTTTTGTTCTCTTCAAAACAGAATATTCTCTACCAGCGTTTGAATTTTGTAATGTATGTTAATTAAATCCTGGTTTTTGAAGAAATTAATTATTTTACTGTGATATGACACTTTTTTATTATTATTTTAAATAAATAATGCTACACTGGTAGAGTTGTTAGAAATTTGAAAATAAATGTTCTTCCACAACGAAAGCAAATCTAATACGGGGCTAAGTTGTCCCGAACGCTTTCAAAAGAGTGAAATTTATTATATCTGTGTTTCTAAATGAATACTATTTGTGTTGTAGGAGGAAATATACGCTTAAAGAGTACATGATTTAGTTTAATATGTTGACATTGCACACTAGTTTAACACCAACCTATAAATCATCAAGACTTGATATATATGTATACATATACACGCAGTAATATCAACTGTCAAATATTACGTGAAAAATACATTCCGTTTTCGCTGTATTTATTTGTTTATTTTCAGATACACGCTTTTCAGCGCGGTGTTCTATATCATAGAAGAAACATGTTGCTTAGAGACGTTCGATGCACTATACTTTAACAATGTTCCGCATGGAAAAGTCGGACCTCCTTTCCATTTACTGCCTCTATTTGTCATTTCTGACAAAAGCCACCGGTCGGGTATTAAAGTAAAATCGATAGCATAATAGTTAGAATTTTGATGGCGGCCCATCGAGCTTAAATTCTATATTAAGCAAGGAATAGGTCTTCCAGTGAAGTTTCAGACTTAAACACAAGGTTACACAATTTGGTCATTCTTTTCTGTTTTTGGCATACCCCATAATAGGCTTCATTATGTTTATCTTTGTGGCTGGTATTTAATTACAGTTTGAAACTATCGTCCAGTCGTACAATAACATGACAAGAATAATTATTGGATTATAATTTAAGAATATTTTAACCTTCACTCTTTTTTTTTTTCTTCTTAGAAGCTGAATATATGGAAATAAAACGAACTTGGCTGTGTATTAAATACCTGAATTTAAACTTATATAATTCGGTGTTTTCTCTGTATTTTCTTCTTGTAAATCACGTTGATGTTAATATTTTCATCAAATTAAAACTCGAGCTATTGATTGATAGTTTCATGTTATATCAAAGAAAAACGTCTTTGCTTGCATTAAAGTCCATATCTATATGATGTCTGTTTTGCCCAGTGCGGGTTCCGAAACCCGGTTTCTGAGCATTTGTCCCTCTGAGACATCGAGGAACTCAAAATAGTGGGAAATAAGTTTCGCGGATTTCTTTTTTGAATCTATTTCATTAATACGCAATAGATTAAAGTCAAACCCCGGTACATCATTTTGATACATTAACCCTGATACATCATTTTGTATGAAGATAAAAACAAACGCTTTCGCGTAGATGTAACAACGTTAAACTACATATTATTCCATTTATAGCAAGTTTCCTTCTAATCTAGAATTTACAATATAAAGATATCACAAAAAGGTGTTACCGTTGAACAGAGTGCACACTTGGTGCTGTAGATGCGTTATAAAAGTAACAATCACTCCTTTTAGTCGGTTTAGAAAACCGGACTTTCGTAACAGGCGATGTTGTTCACTGGCTACTCTCCTGGTGGTCATTAGTTCATTGATAACTGTTAAATCTGAATGGTAGGTAGAGGTCTGTAATCTGGCTGTTTATCACATGTGCCCATAAGGTGCCTTTTATTTTGAAATGGTTAATTTTTTTTCTCATATACTTTAAATACGATTTCATATTATATCGGAAATTATTATACATTCATATCGATCGTTTAAAATATTTTATAATTATCGCAATAATACGATTCTTTGATAAGTTACACGAACTTTGAAACTGTATACTAATTAGTGTTAGGCCTTATGAAACGTTTTTCATCATAAGAGCATCCAAACTTACCAAGATACGGTGAACAATGTTATTAACACACTTACTAATTAGGCTTCTGTTGCAGATGGAAAAGGAAAAAAAAATGTATAAAGTCACTAATGTATATGAATCATTTTAGACCATGAAAAAGGTTTACTGATAACGTTAATTTTGCTCTGTTTGAAAACACAGCAGTTAGATGAGCCACCTTAAAACAACTGTTTTATTATTGTCAATGAGAATTATCAGTGTTTCCTCCTTTTTGTTCGATGGAACAAAAAATCAAACTTTTATTCCATTATGGTAGCTATTATTATTTTTTGATTTACGAAAGTAATACATTGTTAATAGAATAGAGCTACGAAAGAACCATCTTACCCAGTATCCTAGAATTTCACGCATTTAACTTGTGAATATTATTACACTTCACCTATATGATACTGTAACCATAGCGGTCGATTGCTACTTGTAAACACTGCCTAGAAGTAAGATACGTGTGCTATATCAAGTTTTTCACGTCTATAAAAGATTTTATCCACAGAAACATTTGAAAGGTACTTCTCAGAAGAGATAAAAGGATTTTGATTTGTGATTCAGAGTTAGAAACTATTATACTTCCACAACAAGGAAATTGTGGTCAGAAATGAAAGTGTAAGAAGTGGGCCCGCTCTTGGATTGTAAGCTTGGGTCTGGTTAAATTTTACAAAAAGGTCGTAAATGTAGTAAAATAATAAAACAACAACAAGAAATAAACAAACCAAGGAAAGTAAACGTATTTTCTTCACAGTATATGAACCAGTTTTTCTAAACGCACGGTTCATAATAAAGAAGCCATAAAACATTCAACGTAAAGTCTAAAGTACAATTACCATAAAATGTTTCATTATCTGTTTGCCAACACAAGAACTGAAACAAACCGGTTCAAAAATGTTGATTTTATTTGGGTTATAACACTACTTTATGTTTATTGAGAACAGCACAGTGATAAATAAATTCAACTATTTTCAAACCCTTCGCTAACAGTATAGTTCACATATTGGAACTTACGTTTTGACTGTTAAGTTACTCAGTTTAAAGAGGCCGCGGGTTCAAATTCCTGCCACATCAAAGATGCTCCCCTTTTCAGCCGTGGATGCGTTATAATGTAACGATCAATCCCACTATTCGTTGGTAAAAGAGTAGTCCAAGAGTTAGCGGTTGATGATGGTGACTAACTGCTTTTCCACTAGTCTTACACCGCTAAATTAGAAACGGCTAACGCAGTTAGCTTTCGTGTAGCTTTACGCAAAATTCAAAAACCAAAAACCAAACCAATTTAAAGAACTGACCCTAAACCTGTGTGTAATTACTTATTTTTTGTATGAGATACATAGAAGAACCCCAATAATAACTGGTGAGAATTATTTGCAATCTTATCAACATCTTTTGTGAGACTACTAAGTTGCTAGGGATCCTTTGGCCAACAAAAGTACGACGCTCACAAACAACTTACTGCATAAAAAGTTCAGAAAAAATGCGTTTAAAAGAATATGATGTGGTCAATGTGGTCAGTAATTCTAGGATTAGCAGATGCCATACGAAAAAACTGACCCCTCAAAGATCTGTTCTAAAAAGTGAGTTTGTGAAACTTACTTTTTCTATTCCTCTCTTTTCAACATTCAATTTTATAAGGATGACCCCCCAGTGGCACAGCGGCATGTCTAGGACTAAACACCTGGTTACGATACTCTTGGTGTTCATAGCATAGATAAGTCGTTGTGTTGCTTTGTGCTTAACTTCAAATAAACTGATAAGGATGGCTAGGTAAGGAATACAACAAACTAATGTTATAAGGAAATAATCATTTCGGGGATATTGCACAGATTTACAGTTTTTGTTATATGTAACAAAATAAGATTTTTAATGAATCAGGCAAGGAGAAAAAGGCAGATTCGATTCAGTTTGAAAAACTTCATGTTTGAGATTGTTCTTCTTAAATGGTAGTATATTTGTATTATGCACTGTGAGAGAATTATATGGTCTGCATGTCATTTTAAGCTCAGCAAAAATACTCTAATCCTTATTAGTAAGGTGTGCGTCTGGCCAAAAGAAATCTCAAGTAGTGGTCGTAAGTGGCGGTTTAATATACAATTGTTTGTTCTGCAACATTTTTAATGAGCTGCCCTAGAAAACAGTCTCAGTAACTCTCCCACAAAGAAGCATCTTTTTTACAGTCAAATTTTAGGTTTTTTCTGTCGACTATGAAGCATGATCAACTAACTGCTAGGACGGGATTATGGAACTATGTTAAGGATGTGTTAACGCCAGACGGATGACGAGTAATAGAAACAGATGCGACACCGAATAAAGAGACCAACACCAGTTTATTTTTACTAGGTTCAAAGCTATGACTAATCTTACGTTACATTTCTCAGGTATTTTTATTTTATCACGTGTGACATCAAGATGAAAGATATGAGGGGAGTGAGAATTATCACTTTATTTAACTGATGTTCATTAATTACCATATTCCTAATTATCACTTTATTTAACTGATGCTTATTAATTACCATATTCCTAATTATCACTTTATTTAACTGATGCTTATTAATTACCATATTCCTAATTATCACTTTATTTAACTGATGTTTATTAATTACCATATTCGTAAGTTATTTTCCGACGTATGTTTTGTGCTGAAAATATGCAACCTGGTGGAGTAAGACTATTGATAATTGTAATAAAAAGCAAACAAAAACTTGAATTGAGTTTTCGGATTGGAAAATTTATCAGCTTGTTAATTTGTTAAAATAGTTGTCACTTTTCGCACTAGATGGCAGAAAAGAGATTAAAGGACGAAAAGCTTTTCTTGAGGTTGATGTCATCGCAAGAATATAAGTAGTTTCGATAAACATCGTCCTTATCGAGGGAACAGTAATATCGATATTTCTTTTTATTGTCAGATAGTTTCAGTGTTGTCAAATAAATGTTTTCATTACAACAGCCCACTTTATTCAACGCCATTATGAAAATGTCTCATAAAAAGTGTCTGAAGAAATGTTGCACCAGGCGCGAGAGATCTCATTAAGAATGTGGTAGTACGTCCAAAGATATTTTATTAGGAACGTAGTGCAGTGTGTTATTGAGAATGGGGTACTAAGCCCGAAGATGTTGATGATGTTCTTTTTTTTTCATCAGGAATGTGGTACTATGTGCGAATATATCTCATTAAGAATATGGTGCTATATGTAATGGTGTTTTAACATGAATGTGGTACTATGTGCGAAGATATATCATTTAAAATATGGTACTGTATCTGATGATGTTCTATCATGAATGTGGTACTAAGTGCTGTATTGTTTACTGAAGAATATATCCAAACCAAGTAGTACTTTTAACTGTTTGTCTACGTTTTTATAACTAATACAGTAAATGTTCATGTTCTTTCTACTGGACAACAGTTTATTATCTAATTGCAACGTTTATTAATCCAAGTTAATATTTAACTAATTTGAGTTAGCTCCTTATCTTGAGGACTGTCTCGTATCGTAATTAATAGTCTATGCAAGTGTTCACCCAAGCATTGTTGTGCTTAAATTTCCATAAACTTTTATTATGTTAAAAACATATAGAATGCTGGTTTTCTCTTAAAGATAATAAAGTCAGACCGTGGTAAATACTCCGTGAAGTCTTCTTATCGCCTGCGTGGTGGTTCAGTGCCTTGGATCCAACGCTCACTACCTGCCTTGACAAGCGAAAATTATTATGTTAGAGAATAGACGAAAAGAGGTAAAGTGAGAGAAAGGAAACTGTCAGCTTTCCCATAATATGTCATTTTACTAATTTTTAATTTTACTCTTGGTAAGAAATATAGTAGCTTTCTGCAGTTTCGTCCATTTATTGGAACAAATGAGGTTTAGGCATTATTTATTTATGCCAGTAAAAGGGCTTCAATCAGAGTACATTTTAGGATGAGCCCAGAAAAAGCTATGTTCCAAATAAGAAACAGAAAAAGAGCAAGTTTTGCTGATTTCAGTAATAAAAACTGTGTTTGTCAGTACATATATATATATAAGGACATCCGAATTAAGTGAAGTAATCGATTTTCGTTAATGGATTAGTTTGCTTGGTATCGAACAATGTTCACAAGAGAAGACTTGATGTGCAATATTTTTATTTGATAGCACTAAAATTTTGATAAATATATATTTTTTCTTTAGTCAAAAGCAATTTTATTTTATCGATACGATTTTAATTTTGTCATATCATCCCTGCTATGATAGTTTTGTTCTTCTTGAAGATTACAACACCAAAAAAAAACCCAAAAACTTTTGACTTTAAAATCATTACATCGATTTCAGCCTCATATATAATTATAACTAGATCAAGAATTATCATATCATGTATTTATGACCTACAGAAAATTGAAATAACGTTAGAAAACGATGTTCCATAGCAAAACTAAATACTTTAAAATGGTATTCTGAAGCAGCGTTTATTCAATGTGATTTAAAGACAGATTTTAAACTGCTGTTGTGAAGGGCTTATTTACTATTGAAATGCTAATACAGACAGACTTGTTACGGATTTCGAGTAGAAATTTATTCGTATTTCGAACTCTATATATATCAAATAATATTTTGTAGTTCTATAGCGGATTTATCTTCATTACGACCTTATTAAAACTATTTTATCTTCATTACGACCTTATTAAAAATATTTTATCTTCATTACGACCTTATTAAAACTATTTTATCTTCATTACGACCTTATTAAAACTATTTTATCTTCATTACGACCTTATTAAAACTATTTTATCTTCATTACGACCTTATTAAAACTATTTTATCTTCATTACGACCTTATTAAAAATATTTTATCTTCATTACGACCTTATTAAAACTATTTTATCTTCATTACGACCTTATTAAAACTATTTTATCTTCATTACGACCTTATTAAAACTATTTTATCTTCATTACGACCTTATTAAAAATATTTTATCTTTATTAGGACCTTATTAAAACTATTTTATCTTCATTACGATGTTATTAAAATATTTTATCTTCATTTCGACCTTATTAAAAATATTTTATCTTCATTACGACCTTATTAAAACTATTTTATCTTCATTACGACCTTATTAAAACTATTTTATCTTCATTACGACCTTATTAAAACTATTTTATCTTCATTACGACCTTATTAAAACTATTTTATCTTCATTACGACCTTATTAAAAATATTTTATCTTTATTAGGACCTTATTAAAACTATTTTATCTTCATTACGACCTTATTAAAACTATTTTATCTTCATTACGACCTTATTAAAACTATTTTATCTTCATTACGACCTTATTAAAAATATTTTATCTTCATTACGACCTTATTAAAAATATTTTATCTTCATTACGACCTTATTAAAAAGATTTTTTCAACACGAAATTTCATTCGTTATCAGTTTGTTGCTGTAAAGTTAATTTGATAATTTAGTAAAATTATTTGTCACTTAATGTCTTTCTCTTTACTCCATTATTTAGATGTTTTTTTTTTTGGGGAGGGGTTGTTTGTTTTTTTTACTTCAAGAAACCAGTCCTTGCTTCATGCAGTCTTGTCTGTCCAAAAATTCAACTCTAGCATTTCCTGATTTTTGAAACTATTATTACATTTTCTGGACACCATCTTTTTTTTTTTAGATATTGTATTACTACAACTATGTGTATTTATATATGATCCCTACTTATTACATGATTTTGAAATATCTATTCGTAGTTGATATCAAACTTTTGCTTGATACGTGTGAGTTTCTTCAGCTTATTAAATGTCTATCATAAAATCATAAAATGGTTACTAACTTTAAAACACGTACAAAGCTAGTTATAAACTACACGCATCTCAATATGGGGGCGCTAATTGATCTTCTGTTTATTCTGAAGATAAATTTAACATATTCATTTGGA
Organism: Tachypleus tridentatus; assembly: GCF_004210375.1. NCBI lineage: Eukaryota > Metazoa > Arthropoda > Merostomata > Xiphosura > Limulidae > Tachypleus > Tachypleus tridentatus. Next base: position 180,630,695 of record NC_134834.1, read on the forward strand.
TCGTTCCAGTGCTTTAAGCAGTAGGATTTACATTTAATTTCTGTCCAGTTGTTTTGCACTACCATTAAGGCCCGGCGTGGCCAGGGTGGTTAAGGCGTTCGACTCGTAATCTGAGGGTCGCGGGTTCGAATTCCGGTCGCACGAAACATACTCGCCCTTTCAGCCGTGGGGGCGTTATAATGTGATGGTAAATCCCAGTATTTATTGGTAAAAGAGTAGCCCAAGAGTTGGCGGTGGGTGGTGGTGACTAGCTGCTCCTTCCCTCTAATCTTACACTGCTAAATTAGGGACGGCTAGCACAGATAGCTCTCGGGTAGCTTTGTGCGAAATTCAAAAACAAACAGACATAGTATCCTTGACTAAAATTATAGGCATATAAAATAAAGTTCATTTTGTTTCGTTCTGTCAATGATTTTAACTTTATTACAAGGTTGTGTTTTTTTTTTCTTTTTCTTTTTGTCTCTACTGACTTTTACTCGAGTATCCTTCAATACAAGTTAGTTTACTGCCGTAGAAAATCAGTCTTGTTGTCCTTGGTCCTTTAGAATAAATAATAGATGAATACTTTACCGGAACTTGCATTTGAATAGAGTTTATTTTGTTCCTTGGTTGTATAACCATTATTTATTACTCAAAAACAGAGTCACCAAGGCTATCCGACTAGTGCTGTAATAAATCCTATTCATGAAGCGGTTTTCTATAGGTTTCTGAACAGAAGAAAGACTCTTGGGGATTCGAGTTAGTGTGTTGAATTTTGATGAAGGAGGAATGTTTTTCGTTCGGTTGAGCCAATGTAATAACAAATCCAATTCATACCCCTCCCCCCACACCATAGATTCCACAAAGCTAGAACTTTGAATTCCATAAAAGTAAAGTACAAAAAAAATGTATTTTTTTTGTTAGAGAGAGCAGCCTTAAATTTGTACTTATATTCTTATCAGCCTTTAAGTCTAGCTTTGAAGTTTGTTATATCTTTGTTAATAAACATAAACTTGGTAGTGTTTTGTATAAAAAAAAAAGTCCCTAGTTGGACTCAGAAGATAGGACGATGCAGCTTTTCTATAAGAAAACACACATCAAAAACAAAAACAGTAGAAAAAAGTCAGTCATTTTCTCTTAATAAAATTTAACATTAAGGTTGTTTAGATCAATATGCTCTTACTCGTAACTCTTACTTTACGATAACACGTGTATTTGTATTTTTGCCTTCATTTTAAATCATTTTTAACGTAAAAGCTCACATGATTTACAAAGGGGACCACTTCCCCTTTACTTTTTATTCGCCATGAAGCAATCCAGTAGCTGCAGGTATTACAATTCACACTTCGGATGTATATTAAACTTCTGGAACTAAGTATGTAACCCTTTAAGTTCAACATTTAACCGCCTCTATGTGTGTGTACACACACACACACACACACACACACACATATATACGATGCATTAAACCGACAGTATATTTTAATGCATGTGCACATTAAAATATATTGTCAGGTTAATAATTTCGTTTATCGTTACAAAAAACTGTAGAACTCTTTTAAACAACATTTGCTGTCTTTAAAGCCAGTCAGTTTGATTAAAGACCAAACTTAATTAATAAATAAGTCGCGAACCTCTCACTCATAGCTGTGATGAAAACAGAGTAAATATAATTAAACTGAAAGTAAGAGGAAACCAACCCACAGTTACACATGTTGATGGTAACTTATGGTTTCTCATTCAATATTACATAAACATTATAAAGGATATATTTTTCCATTTTTCAAAAATGCCCTGTTTAAATGACTTAAGCCTATTCTAAGAGCAGCTTATACTTTTTAACCTCCGAAAAGAGATAAAGTAGTTCAAAAGAAGTCTCTTACTGTTTACATGTTTATATTTCTCTTTATATCTACCTATCCAAATTCGGATTTAAACAATACAAAAAGTAGGTGTCAATTACATTTTTCACTAGGCTCTCCAGTGGTGTAGTGGCATGTCTGCGGACTTAGGAACTAGGGGTCGATATTTGTGGTGGACAGAGCAAAGATAATCTTCTTATATCACCATCTATTTTCCCACTTCTCTGAAAGATTGTTCATTTTAGGATATGAATTAGGTATTACTAAAAATAAGATAAAATTGTAGCATAGGACAGAAATATAGTTACTGGGTGTTATTATAACAGTATAAAAGAATTAGGCTTAGTATATTTATAGAAATAGCACATTAGATGTGGAAGTTTTTTTTAATTTTTAAAAAGAGACACACAAACTCATGTTGTGTAATATATGAAATTTATCTTGTCTTTTCTTATTACGAATTGCATAAACATTAATATATTTTGACATCGTTGCGAATTAAACCATTTCATAACGTTTTCTCGAACTTTTATTCGCTGTTAATCTGTCAAAAGAGTTTTTGAAATTCATCATACAGTTAGTCTATTTTCAGTAAAATGGAAGTAACGTTCTTCATATATGGTTTTATTTCATACTGCAAGTTTTCGAGTGACAGTATCTATTAATAACAACTATATTTTATTTACAAAATTTGTATGAATCATTTTCGTTTTTCTTACTACACATTTTTTTCTAATTAAAAATTGTTAGTTTATGAGTGATTAAGTTTCAAGTTCATTAAGTTCTGTGAAGAAACGTGAACTTTTTATATTGAGAACACATTTAGATTTTTTCTTTCATAATTTGACCACCAACCATTATCATGTGATATATTTATTGCAACAATTATAATTTCTTTGCTCTAGTGACTTTCAGCTTCCATATTGCTTGGTTGTTGTGATAAAGTTTGATGAAAGCTCCTGTTTCTCGTCGCCCTCTAGATATGATTTTGAATCCCTAGAGGTGGTGTTGATGACATCTCACGGGACATTACATTACGTTATAAAGACCTACAAGCTCACATGAGGCCAATATTTCAAGCATACACCAACAGCCTTGCTAAATATGTTATAAAACAGCTTATTGTCTTAGATTTCTTGTTCGGATGGTAAATTCAAATGTTGATACCATGGGAAATGAACAGTTTTCTAGAATAATAGGAATATCAAAAATACTCTTAATTACATTGGGAGAGTATAGATGTGGAATACAACTTAATCAAGAATAAGCCAGACAAAAGTGTTGCGTACCAAAGCAGGAGGTCAAAGTAACAAATCAATAGGAAGTTTAGGGATTGATAAAAGAAACAAATCAGTAGGTGGTTTAGGTATTGATAAAAGAAACAAATCAATAGGAAGTTTAGGGATTGATGAAAGAAACAAATCAGTAGGTGGTTTAGGGATTGATGAAAGAAACAAATCAGTAGGTGGTTTAGGGATTGATAAAGGAAACAAATTAGTAGGTGGTTTAGGGAATGATAAAAGAAACAAATCAGTAGGTGCTTTAGGGAATGATAAAAGAAACAAATCAGTAGATGGTTTAGGGATTGATAAAAGAAACAAATCAGTAGATGGTTTAGGGATTGATAAAGGAAACAAATCAATAGCAAGTTTAGGGATTGATGAAAGAAACAAATCAGTAGGTGGTTTAGGGATTGATGAAAGAAACAAATCAGTAGGTGGTTTAGGGATTGATAAAAGAAACAAATCAATAGGAAGTTAGGGATTGATGAAAGAAACAAATCAGTAGGTGGTTTAGGGATTGATGAAAGAAACAAATCAGTAGGTGGTTTAGGGATTGATAAAGGAAACAAATTAGTAGGTGGTTTAGGGAATGATAAAAGAAACAAATCAGTAGGTGCTTTAGGGAATGATAAAAGAAACAAATCAGTAGATGGTTTAGGGATTGATAAAAGAAACAAATCAGTAGATGGTTTAGGGATTGATAAAGAAACAAATCAATAGCAAGTTTAGGGATTGATGAAAGAAACAAATCAGTAGGTGGTTTAGGGATTGATGAAAGAAACAAATCAGTAGGTGGTTTAGGGATTGATAAAGGAAACAAATTAGTAGGTGGTTTAGTGAATGATAAAAGAAACAAATCAGTAGGTGGTTTAGGAGTTGATAAAAGAAAGACATTAGTAGTTGGTTTAGAGAATGATGAAAGAAACAAATCAGTAGGTGCTTTAGGGAATGATAAAAGAAACAAATCAGTAGATGCTTTAGGGATTGATAAAAGAAACAAATCAGTAGATGGTTTAGGGATTGATAAAAGAAACAAATCAGTAGATGGTTTAGGGATTGATAAAAGAAACAAATCAGTAGATGGTTTAGGGATTGATAAAGGAAACAAATCAATAGCAAGTTTAGGGATTGATGAAAGAAACAAATCAGTAATCAGTAGGTGGTTTAGGGATTGATAAAAGAAACAAATCAGTAGATGGTTTAGGGATTGATAAAAGAAACAAATCAGTAGATGGTTTAGGGATTGATAAAAGAAACAAATCAGTAGATGGTTTAGGGATTGATAAAAGAAACAAATCAGTAGATGGTTTAGGGATTGATAAAGGAAACAAATTAGTAGGTGCTTTAGGGAATGATAAAAGAAACAAATTAGTAGATGCTTTAGGGAATGATAAAAGAAACAAATCAGTAGATGGTTTAGGAATTGATAAAAGAAACAAATCAGTAGATGGTTTAGGGATTGATAAAAGAAACAAATCAGTAGATGGTTTAGGGATTGATAAAAGAAACAAATCAGTAGATGGTTTAGGAGTTGATAAAAAAAAAATCAGTAGGTGGTTTAGGAGTTGATAAAAGAAAGACATTAGTAGTTGGTTTAGAGAATGATAAAAGAAACAAATCAGTAGGTGGTTTAGGGATTGATAAAAAAACAAATCAGTAGGTGGTTTAGGAGTTGATAAAAGAAAGACATTAGTAGTTGGTTTAGAGAATGATAAAGGAAACAAATCAGTAGGTGGTTTAGGAATTAATAAAAGAAACAAATCAGTAGGTGGTTTAGGGGTTGATAAAAGAAACAAATCAGTAGGAGGTGTAGGGATTGATAAAAAAACAAATCAGTAGGAGGTGTAGGGATTGATAAAAAAACAAATCAGTAGATGGTTTAGGGGTTGATAAAGGAAACAAATCAGTAGGTGGTTTAGGAATTAATAAAAGAAACAAATCAGCAAGTGGTTTAGGGGTTGATAAAAAAGCAAATCAGTAGGTGGTTTAGGAGTTGATAAAAGAAAGACATTAGTAGTTGGTTTAGAGAATGATAAAAGAAACAAATCAGTAGGTGGTTTAGGGATTGATAAAAGAAACAAATCAGTAGGTGGTTTAGGAGTTGATAAAAGAAAGACATTAGTAGTTGGTTTAGAGAATGATAAAGGAAACAAATCAGTAGGTGGTTTAGGAATTAATAAAAGAAACAAATCAGTAGGTGGTTTAGGGGTTGATAAAAGACTGATAAAAAACAAATCAGTAGGAGGTGTAGGGATTGATAAAAAAAACAAATCAGTAGATGGTTTAGGGATTGATAAAAAAACAAATCAGTAGATGGTTTAGGGATTGATGAAGAAACAAATCAGTAGGTGGTTTAGGGTTGATAAAAGAAACAAATCAGTAGATGGTTTAGGGTTGATAAAAAAACAAATCAGTAGGTGGTTTAGGGTTGATAAAAGAAACAAATCAGTAGATGGTTTAGGGATTGATAAAAAAACAAATCAGTAGGTGGTTTAGGGATTGATAAAAGAAACAAATCAGTAGGTGGTTTAGGGGTTGATAAAAGAAACAAATCAGTAGATGGTTTAGGGGTTGATAAAAGAAACAAATCAGTAGGTGGTTTAGGGGTTGATAAAAAACAAATCAGTAGATGGTTTAGGGATTGATAAAAAAAACAAATCAGTAGGTGGTTTAGGGATTGATAAAAAACAAATCAGTAAATGGTTTAGGGATTGATAAAAAAACAAATCAGTAGATGGTTTAGGGTTGGAAACAAATCAGTAGGTGGTTTAGGGGTTGATAAAAGAAACAAATCAGTAGATGGTTTAGGGATTGATAAAAGAAACAAATCAGTAGGTGGTTTAGGGGTTGATAAAAAACAAATCAGTAGATGGTTTAGGGATTGATAAAAAAACAAATCAGTAGATGGTTTAGGGATTGATAAAAAAACAAATCAGTAGGTGGTTTAGGGATTGATAAAAAAACAAATCAGTAGATGGTTTAGGGGTTGATAAAAAAAACAAATCAGTAGGTGGTTTAGGGGTTGATAAAAAAGAAACAAATCAGTAGATGGTTTAGGGGTTGATAAAAGAAACAAATCAGTAGGTGGTTTAGGGTTGATAAAAGAAACAAATCAGTAGATGGTTTAGGGTTGATAAAAAAACAAATCAGTAGGTGGTTTAGGGTTGATAAAAGAAACAAAAGTAAGGGGTTGATAAAAAACAAATCAGTAGATGGTTTAGGGATTGATAAAAAAACAAATCAGTAGGTGGTTTAGGATTGATAAAAGAAACAAATCAGTAGGTGGTTTAGGGTTGATAAAAGAAACAAATCAGTAGATGGTTTAGGGGTTGATAAAAGAAACAAATCAGTAGGTGGTTTAGGGTTGATAAAAAAACAAATCAGTAGATGGTTTAGGTTTAGGATTGATAAAAACAAATCAGTAGGTGGTTTAGGGATTGATAAAAAAACAAATCAGTAGGAGGTGTAGGGATTGATAAAAAAAAACAAATCAGTAGATGGTTTAGGGATTGATAAAAAACAAATCAGTAGGAGGTTTAGGGATTGATAAAAGAAACAAATCAGTAGGTGGTTTAGGGGTTGATAAAAGAAACAAATCAGTAGATGGTTTAGGGGTTGATAAAAGAAACAAATCAGTAGGTGGTTTAGGGGTTGATAAAAGAAACAAATCAGTAGATGGTTTAGGGGTTGATAAAAGAAACAAATCAGTAGGTGGTTTAGGGGTTGATAAAAGAAACAAATCAGTAGATGGTTTAGGGATTGATAAAAAACAAATCAGTAGGTGGTTTAGAGATTGATAAAAAAACAAATCAGTAGGAGGTTTAGGGATTGATAAAAAAAACAAATCAGTAGATGGTTTAGGGGTTGATAAAAGAAACAAATCAGTAGATGGTTTAGGGGTTGATAAAAGAAACAAATCAGTAGGTGGTTTAGGGGTTGATAAAAAAACAAATCAGTAGGTGGTTTAGGGATTGATAAAAAAACAAATCAGTAGGAGGTTTAGGGATTGATAAAAAAAACAAATCAGTAGATGGTTTAGGGGTTGATAAAAGAAACAAATCAGTAGGTGGTTTAGGGGTTGATAAAAGAAACAAATCAGTAGATGGTTTAGGGGTTGATAAAAGAAACAAATCAGTAGGTGGTTTAGGGGTTGATAAAAGAAACAAATCAGTAGATGGTTTAGGGGTTGATAAAAGAAACAAATCAGTAGGTGGTTTAGGGGTTGATAAAAGAAACAAATCAGTAGATGGTTTAGTGATTGATAAAAAACAAATCAGTAGGTGGTTTAGGGATTGATAAAAAAACAAATCAGTAGGAGGTGTAGGGATTGATAATCTTGAAATAAGTTTGGTCTGTTAATAATATTCAGATAATAAGTACTGGTATTCAATATAACTTTCTCAATATAACTTTCTCAATATAACTTTCTCAATGTAACTTTCTGAATATAACTTTCTGAGAAAATTCTACCTTTCGTTAGGAAAGATAGAAAAATAAGTTTAACTTTATGTTTAGAAACCATTTCAAAATTTCTATTCTATCTATCTATGAAGCTTATTTGTTCATATAGAATAATATATCCTATGACATTATTAGCTGAGAACCGAAGTTTAAATATGCCCTAGTTCTCACCAGCTCAGCTAAATTAACGGTGTATAATAAGAAATCTCATAGCATGATTAGCTGAAAATTGAAATTTCAAGACGTCCTAGCTCAGCAAAATCAATGATATAGAACGTCACTAAAAGAGTGTTGTGCACTGGTTGTGGTCCAGTGTGTTTTGTAACAGAACTTTGTCTTGAAAGTACTGGTTCATTTTCTATTCCCCCAAAAACGCGCTCCTCACGTTAGAACTGTGGTTGAATATTAGCATCATGGTCAATCCCGCTGTTCGATTATAGTATTAAAAGAAATGATAACTGTCTAGGTGTCTACCCTCTAGTTTAACATTAGGGTACGAATAGCCTTTTGTAACTTTTTATGAAAATTCTGAAACAAAGAAACGAAAGAATGTCTTTAGGTTTTTGGATACAGTTAGATGTAGATGTATATTTAGCTTAGAGTTTCGAAAATTCTCAGCTTAGAAAAATTGCCTTTGAAATTTATAACTTCTCAAAATTATAAGTGACTAAACCAACTATATTACTGGAAACGGTTTTATTATGTTTTAGATTAGGCTTAAAATTATCAGCATTTACTTAAGTTTAGGTTACGAAGGGTCATTGGATGTAATGATAACTACTACTGTAATAATTTGTTCGTTTAATTTGAACACAGTCTCTCTTATTTGTTTTGGCTATACTTGTAACTAGACAATTAAATAAATGAACTTCTTAATATGGAAAGCTGTTATAAATGGATCGCACAGTTGTTTCTCATCAAAGGGTTCTGCTTAACCTAGCAAACTGTACATGTGCAAGTGTATCATGCTGATAGCAGTTCTTATCAGTGCACTCTTGTTGTGGCCTCTGTAATCGACGGTGAAATGAGTGTATTAGTGTTGCTGCAAACAGGAGTGTTCAAGCGCAGCCCGGAAAAGAATACTGTATTATTGGAATGAAAAGAAGTGCTTCTGAATATACTGAAACTATAAGACTGGAAAATAAACGCGTAGGAGATGCTCGTGTTATTTTAGAAGAAAATGTAAATATTTAAAACACGATAAACAATATTCAGAACAAGTCCCGTGTTCGCTGAGTACCAGAAGTAAGTTACATATATAAAAAAAGAAGGTATGTACAATAACGACATCTGTGTTTACGTTTAATCACGATAAACAGTAACAAAGTGCTCTAATAATACTTTCTAGCGTGATGTTTACAGTAGGTGCCATTACATGTGTTCTTTTCTTTAAACGATTTACTTTATTTTGAAGTAATCAATAAAAGAGATGTATTGGTTTCTTTTTCTGTAAACTTACAGTACGAAACCAACTCATCTTAATTTTCTTTTTATTTTCATATCAAATACAATTCTATACATTTGATCGTTTCAGTAAATCCATTAGGTCGATCTCCATAACAGACTGCGCAGAAAGTCAACTGCGCAGCATTGCGCTGTAACAAACGAAATTAACGTTTTAAGTTAGCGTTTGTGTATTCGTGCTTTGGATATGAATAATTCAGTACGAAAAATGACAATCATACAATAAAACATCGAGATTGTTTCGTGAATTTATTGAAGAGATTGAGTGATTTTTCAAAGATACTTAACATCTACTGTCATCGAAGTATTGGCAAAAAAAAAAGTTTTATATTTCACTTAAGACAGAATACTTTAAATCGACTAATTTTTAAAACAAATAAACTAGTTATGTATTGTTGTTATATTAGGTTGTCAACCATCTTTATTTATAAACCAATATTCATAAATACTTGTGTTTTTGTTCTTAAACCTACAATAACCTAGTAGTGAACCGAGATATAGAGCTGTTGAGTGATACATGTCTGCAGACTTAAAACACAATGGTTTTTAGGACCAACTCTTGTAGAGAGCAGGTTTTTAACACATAATAGCTCTTAGAACCAACATTTCTGAAGAGAAGGTTTTTAACAAATATTGGTTCTTAGGACCAACGCTTCTGACGAGCAGGTTTCAACTCACCGTGGTCCCTGGGATCAACTTTTATGCAGAGCAGATTTAACAGAAAATGGTTCCTAGGACAAACTTATATGAAAAGTAGACTTACAACACTATTGGTTTTTCTGGACAACTCTCATGAAAAGCAGATTTAAGACATAATGGTAAGTAGGACTAACTTTATGAAGAGTAAACATACAACACTATTGTTTTTTGGGACCAGCTCTTATAAAAAGCAGGTTTAACGCACAATACTTTTTGAACTAACTCTTCTAGGGAGCAAGTTTTAATAAGTAATGGTTATTAGAACCAGCCCTTAAGGAGAACAGGTTTCAATACATAATAGAGTTTGGAATCAACTCTTATTGTTGAACAGATTTAACAAATGGTGGTTCCTAGAACAAACTCTTTTGGGGAAACTTATGTTGGTTTTCTCATAATAATCTCTGTAGTGGACTACTAAAGGAAGAATATTCTGATGAATCCAGTTTTCAGAAAAAAAACTTGAGCATTTTCTATTTTCAGTGCAGTAAAGACATACGTCAAACTACCATTCATCGGAAGAGAGATTTTCAATAAAGAGCTTACAGCATGGTTGGATGGCTTATAAGACAATAGTAATTTGCCCTTTTTTATGCTTAAAAAATGTACTTATTATAAAAGGCTTTTGGGAATTTTAAAACTTGGAAAACTTAATCCTCAGAAGTTTGTTGGAAAAACTAATTTTTCCGTATCCCCAACTCTTTATAAGTGTTAATTATGTTACCATATTGGAAGCACAGTTTGTTTTTTTACAAAACTCACGTTCCTTATATCACAACAGTGGTATTGATCACAGTAAATTAGCACATAAAAAGTTGGTGGCCTCTTAAAGTCACCACAAGTGATTTAAAGGCTGTGTACAGTTTTAGAAAACGTTCAAAAACAATATATCTTCACCTCAACAACGAAATTTCAGCTTTCAAATCCATTCCCTTCCTCAAGCTAGTATAAGCTGGAGATATCAAGATTTTCTTGTGGGAGGGGGGGCAAGAAGGATTTGGAAGAGCCTGGCTCTCTCCGTGACAAGAAAATCTAGCTAAGCCTCAAAGAAAAACATGACAATTCTCTTGCCCTGGTTCTCTCAATCACATACTTCCAGATGGTATTGACAAACGGATTTGACTGCAGCTACGAAGCGAGGTATGATCCCATAGAGTAATGGATTTTTAATCATTGACCAGAATTTTCCTGATGATTTTTTTGGCAACGCCATCTAAGTTATGATTTAATCACTTAGAGAATCTAACAAAGTATTCACGAAACAACAGTCAATGTTCTTTATAATTACAAGTTTAAAAATGAGTCGGATTAGAATTCACCTAAAAAAACCCAAGTAAAACATAGTACATGTTCTGCACTCAATGCATTTTTAAGATTATTTTTAATATTTTACTTTTTTTTTGAAAAACGTAGTAGCTAGAAAGAACTTTTGAGATAACACTGTCATTCGAGTGGCTACGATATAATACTAAAAACAGTTTCGTGAGTGAAATACATACACTTCAAAAACGTCTAAGTGTAGACCTCCAGTGGCTCAGTGGCATGTCTGCGGACTTATAATGCTACAAACGGGTTTCAATACCCATGGTGGGCAGAAAACAGATAGACCCTTGTGTAGCTTTGTGCTTAATACAAAACAACATTTAAGTGTATTATATTTGAAAGTTTTATTCGTTTCTATTTCACCATCAAAAACTACGTTTTATTTACCACCGCCACTGTTCTACTGTTGTCGTCTGTTTGATTTCATTCTATTGAATTAATTTTTGTTGTTTTGTGTTTTATTAGAAGACATATTACTTGTAATTCTATTTTGCATGTACGACTGGCGGATAATTACTAAATATTGTTGGTTATAGTTCAAGAGATGCTTCTCTTACTAGGGTGAAGTTAGGGATAAAGTTCTGTTAGCACTCACCAAACCGGAACTATTTTTATCTTCAGGCGGTATTAATACTGGGATTTATTTTAGCTGCTTCGTTGGTTTTTTTTTATGTTTATACGTAGATTAAAACAAAACAAAGTCCACTTCATCCAGCTCAGTGCTATTTTTGTTTTGTTCAGAGTTTTACGTCTGGGTGGAGTTTACCTTTCTTAGATTTTAGTTTTTACCACAGATTGTCTTTGCTTCCATTGTAATAGTTTTTGTTTAGGGCTTAGTTGTGTGGGAAAAAAGTTTTAAAATAAAAGCCATAATAAGAAAATGAAAACGTCTTGCATCCCCTTTTTAATGTTTGTTTGTTTTTGAATTTCGCTCAAGGCTACACGAGGGCTATCATCGCTAGCCATCTCTAATTTAGCAGTATAAGACTAGAGGGAAGACAGCTAGTCATCACCACCCACCACCAGCTCTTGGACTACTCTTTTACCAATGAATAGTGGGATTGACCGTCACATTGTAATGCCCCCACAGCTGAAAGGGCGAGCATATTTGATGTGATGGGGATTCGAACCCGCGACCCTCGTATTACGAGTCGAACGGCTTAACCCACCTGGCCATGCCAGGCCATATTAATGTTAAAACGAACATAAGTGTCTGTAATTTCTGTACATTATAGTCGTGTATTTAGATTAAAAACAATGATGTTAATTTTAATATAAAAAAGTAACGAGTACTTATAATACAACGGCCTCCTTTTATAAATACGAACAAAAACTTTTGAGTAGCCCCATTGTAAATAGCAAACGTTGTACACAAGGGAAAAGAAAATTCAACCAGAATACTTTTGTTTGTTTGTTTGGGAATTTCGCACAAAGCTACTCGAGGGCTATCTGTGCTAGCCGTCCCTAATTTATCAGTGTAAGACTAGAGGGAAGGCAGCTAGTCATCACCACCCACCGCCAACTCTTGGGCTACTCTTTTACCAACGAATAGTGGGATTGACCGTCACTTTATACACCCCCACGGCTGGGAGGGCGAGCATGTTTAGCACGACGCGGGCGCGAACCAGTAACTTCGGCGCGAACCAGACCCTCGGATTACGAGTCGCACGCCTTATGCGCTAGGCCATGCCGGGCCCAACCAGAATACATGCTTCAGAATGAATAGAGTAAACTGTTTCTTGGAGCGGAATGAAATTCACACAGTTATGAGGATGCACCGTCTATTATGAGGATGCACCGTATATTATGAGGATGCACAGTCTATTCGTAAATCATATTTGTGAAATTAATTGAAATTAAAATTCGGAACAATGCAGATGTTTTAGCTCACGCTGTTCTTCTTTCACACTACTATTCAGAGTTTCTAATTAATGGTAAGGATCTATTTCAGGGTGAGAGAAACTGAGAAATTATTTATCTAAGACAGTAAATTATATTACCTGAAGCGAGCATTCACCTCCACATATCGTTAAAATGCGAGGTTTGCTCCCCACACATACAATTTCCTTCGCAAAATCTTTGAAATCAACTGCAAGTTTGTCCCTGTCTCGGTGTAGAAGAGTGAAATTGAGACTCGTGCGAACTTTGCATGTATTAAGTTTCGTTCTGTTTCAGAATGCTAGCTTAAACGGCGCTATATGCCTTTTGATGCATTCACTCTACCGTCACACCTACACACTAATAGCTGCATTAACGTGACGTGGGACGTAATGGAATTCGATGTGGCTGACAATTTAATTAACTGCACACATCTATTCAATTGTCCATCACCTTCAAAACTTCTGAGATCAAATATGTTCACCAAATCAGCTGTTCACGACCATGTAACTTTACAGAGGATGTTGGATCAATCTGAAGTAACAAAGTTCGGATAAATGTTTGCACTTGCTGCAAGGTCATTAAACCGTCATTAATGTCACACCATGAAGATTAGATGTCAAGCTGTAATGAAGCATTAAGATCAGCTGCATGGCTAAGTATTATAAACGCAAAAATTTGTTTAATATTGTTCTAATTGGAGTCCAAACTTATAAGCAGTTAATACGTAATGACTTTTAGGACTATAACCGTGAAATCTTTTATACAATATGACTTACTTCTGTAGTATGTCATATAAATGTGCCCACGGAGGAGGTAACCTTACAATGCAACTAAACACAATCCAATCAGTAGCTGCATTTCCCACAATACCATAACGTTGTACAATATAATTTAAGGTTCTATGTTTAATGGTTAAACTTGGTTGTTTTTTGTGATGCCCTATATTGTACATTAATGAAAATAGTAAAATACTATTTCGTGAGAGTTACCATATGGTAATTAATTATACAGTCAAACTTAGTCGATTTTACACGAAACTGTAAGTGCGTAAAAGTGATAAAATATGTTAGAAGCAGACAATGTAATACATGAAGTAGTCAAAACGCAAGTGCTTAAAACGTTTAGTGTGGTATGCGTAAGTAAGCCTATATGTTGAGTTTCTAATGGGTATTTTATATCATCAGACTTGTAGTTTAGATCTTTCTAAGGTTATACCTTGCTTGGTAGGCCTGTATGTTAAGTCTTTATTAGGTTACCTTTAGACAAGTTATTTTTAAAGAGACATGATTTGGTAAGCCTGAATGCTGAACCAGCACTAAGTTACTTTATGCTAGCAAGTCTCTATACTGAATATTTATTAGGTTGGTCTGGCATGACCAGGTGGTTAGGGTGCTCTATTCGTAATCCGAGAGTCATGGGTTCGAATCCCTGTCACACCAAAAATGTTCGCCCTTTCAACCATGGGGTCGTTATAATGTAACAATTAATTCCATTATTCGTTGGTAAAATATTAGCCCAAGAGTTGGCGATGGGTGATCATGACTAGCTGCCTTTCCTTTAGTATTACACTGCTAAATTAGGGACGTATAGCGCACATAATCTTAGTGTAGCTTCGAACAAAAAATTCAAAAACAAACAAATAATTTATTAGGTCATCTTATCTCAGTAGGCCTATATGCTGGTTCTTTGTTAGGATACTTTATGTCTGTAAACCTGTAAACTAGGTCTTTATTAGACTACATTGTGAGTAGTCCTGTATTCTGAGTTGTTATTAATCTAGTTTGTATCACCAAGCCTATATGCTGGTTCTTTATTTGGATACTTTATGTCAGTAAATCTGTATACTAGATCTGTATTAGACTACACTGTGTGAGTAGTCCTGTATTATGAGTTGTTATTAGTGTAGTTTGCATCATTAAGCCATTATCCTGGATCTTTACTAGGCTACTTTATGACAGTAATCCTATACGTTGGGCCTCTTTAAGGTTACCGTGTTTGGTAGGCCTGTATGTTGGGTATATATGTAAAAAACGGCTCATTTGGGTTGAGAAAAAATTTTACGTAGAGGAGCGAACAACGTTTCGACGTTTTTCGGTCATCGTCAGGTTCACAAAAAAATATTTTCTCAATTAGCCGCTTTTACATATATATTTCTCTACAAGTGGGTTTTCTCAACATCACTGATGTATGTTGGGTATGTATAAGGGTATCTTGTCAGAGTTGGCCTGAAAGTTGAATTATATTGGACTACTTTATTTAGAAGATCTTTACGTTGGGTATTTATTAAGCTACCTTATGTTAATTGGCCTATATACGAATTTTATTAGGCTGTATTGTTCGTGTAGACTTGTATGTTGGATCTTTATTAAGCTAATTTGTTAGGTAGGTCCATGTGTTAAGTCTTTTTAATCTACCTTTTTTGGTGGGCCCACATGTCGGGTATTTATTAGTCCACTGTATGTGAGTAGGCCTGTATGTTGGGACATTATTAGCTATTTTATGCCAGTAAACCTATATGCTGGGTCTTCATAAGGTTACCTTGTTTGAGTAGACCAGTATGTTGGGTCTTTTTTAAAGCTATCTTCTCCGTTACATTTTTTCATAGTGATATGTAGGCATTAAAAGTTAATCGCTTACTATGACTTATATGTCGTTTAAAATAGTTCAAGTAACACTAAGTAACACAAATTTTGTTCCTGGATAGTATGTGTTATTTCTTAATTGCTTATGTTGTAAAAGTACAGAAAATGGTCATTATTCCCTTAAAACTTTGCTTTTGTGATCTGGATAATGAAATTTAGAAATTAACCTATTTTCTATGTAAAAACGGGCAAATTTGCACATTTTCATTTACATAAGGTCTGAATAAAACAATATACGAACTTACATGTATTTATACTAAAGTTATTCAAAAATGTTTAGAAGTGAGTAGTTTTTCGAGATTTACATCACTTTCACATATCAGCCCCCAAATATAGTCTTCAATCACGTTTTTGTTATACGCTCCTTGGTAGCGGCGTTCAAAGTCCACTATATTTTGGTGGAAGTGCTCGCCTTTTTCCTCTGAGTATGCTCCCTTGTTCTCCTTGAATTTGTCAAAATGACCGTCATGGATATGGACTTTCAGAGACATCCTGCAGCCCATTTTGCCGTAGTTCTTCACCAGAGTCTCAACCAGTTCCACATAATTGTCGGCCATGTGAAGAAGCCCCGAACCACTGCGACAAGTCCACACCAAGCTTTTTTTTCCTTCCTACTGAGCTTCTTAGGGAATTCTGTGCACTCCAGGATCTTCTTTATCTGTAGTTCAACTAAGACACCAGCATTGACTTTTGCCTCAGACAGCTTAGGGAAGAAATTTTGAAGGTACTTGAAGGCTGCAGATTCCTTATCAAGAGCTGTGACAAATTGTTTCATAAGACCCAATTTTATGTAACATAGTGGGAACAACACCTTCTAGAGGTCCACTAGTGGCTCACACTTGATATCATGCCTCCCCACAGAGAACTCGGCCCGTTGTGGCCAGTTCTTCCTGTTGTAGTGCGCTGCGGTGTCCCTGCTGTCCCAAAAGCAAAGATAACAGGGAAACTGGTAAAGCCTCCTTGGAGACCCATCAGGAATGCCACCATTTTGAAGTCAACGATAACCTCCCAGCCATACTTATCATACTTCAAGGCTTCTAGCAAGATCTTGACGCTGTTGTATTCCTCTTTGAGGTGCACCAAATGAGCCAGGGGAAGAGTCGGATACTTATTCCTGTTATGGAGCAGCACAGTTTTGAGGCTTCTGGATGAGTTATCAATGAATAGGCGCTACTAGTTCGGGTTACAGGCAATTCCAATTGCTTCGCACAGACCGGATACATCTAACAAATCCCACTTCTTGAGCTTAGATGTCAAAAGCTCGGCATTCGATTTTGTTAGACCAAGATCTCTGAAATGTTTTGGAAAATGAGTAAATTTGAAAATTTCATTACCCAGATCACAAAAGCAAAGTTTGAAGAAAAAATCGGTCTTTTCCATTTACTTTAAGCATAAGCAATTTGGAAATGACACTTTCTGCACAGGAACAAGAAAAAGTAAACATTTTGTTACGTAGTGTAACATAATGTCACAAACTGGACGTAGCGTTATCAAATTGTTGTAAAAATAGAAGATTTCGAAACTCTGTTCTTGTGACGTTTTTAGATTCTACATAAAAGAAAAAATTAATTAGAAAGGATCAGTTACCAAGGTTCAAATCATAAAATGGAGAAAGGCTAGGCTCGTCTTCTGTTTACCAAAAGAAAGGTACTCCAAAATAACTACGTCATGTAACAATAATTAATAGATATGTATCCTCCTGTTCATGTAACGTTTAAAAGCGCTGTTTTACTACTATATAATCTATTGTCGTTGGTTGGTTATCCGCTTAACACACAGGTGAGTAACTAGAGCATAGTTTTTATTAATGCATTATCAGTATTCAGTTTACAAATAATCTCCAGATGTCATAGCAATTAATATTAACCGAAAGAAATAGATTAAAATTACTTCCATGTAGTTTCATTGGAATACACTTTACTAATCCGAAAAGCGAAATTTCGTTTGTTCGTTAATTTTAAGTAAAATTAAGATCCACATAGGCTTAATTCTTTTGACAAATCTTTTCTTTCACTCGAAAGTTTTATTTAGTTTGTTCGAGCCTTTATTAGTCATAAGTTTTATATGGAAACTATGAGAATTATTGTCAAGTTTTGTTTAACTAGTTTTATTTTTACAATTAATAAATTACCGGCCATTTTGGAAAGAATCGTGAGATAAGTATATAACCTTATCGTTCAACGTTTTCAATGAGCACTTAAACTAAAAGCAAGTGGTTTAGGTTCATTGCAAGAAAAACATTCAACTATTTTAAAGGTATCTTCATATGTTTGGCAAATAATTCGGTGTTTAACGTTATAGAAACCTCAAAGAAATGATGAACCATATTTCACGAAAACTGTCTAGATACACGTGTTCAGTATTATTTGTAACTTACTTTGCTATCAGATCATAATTAGGTTATTTCTCTTCTAAAATTTTAATTAAAATTATGTAAGTCTCGAACTTGAACTCAAGCAGTTATTTATAATAACGAATATTAATGTTCTATTAGCACTAAACCTATGAAATACCATATACTGCATCTATCCTATGAATTCCATTTAATAATGTTTTACATTACGTAAAGGTAAAGTATGGTAAAAATGTTTTCAAAAAATCTACGCGAATCACCCCGAGACGCTCCAGTTGAATTAAAAAACAAAAGCATTAAAATTTATCAGCCAGAGTACAAAGTAAAGATTACACAAAATTCATACAGGCGTAATAGAAAATTTTCATAATAGATAATGAATTAAAGAGGCCAGCTACATATTTCTGTCGCGTAAC
The DNA here is from genome assembly GCF_004210375.1 of Tachypleus tridentatus. NCBI lineage: Eukaryota > Metazoa > Arthropoda > Merostomata > Xiphosura > Limulidae > Tachypleus > Tachypleus tridentatus. Next base: position 180,649,055 of record NC_134834.1, read on the forward strand.
CTCAACATGGCCAATTTTGACACCATAAAAATAGTGAAAAACACAGAACATCGAAAGCTTCGTACATCACTTGTAGGGAACTGCAAGTTGGTTGACAAACATGTGAACAGTTGACGAAGAACCCGAATTGTTCTTTACTCGCCGGAAAATTGAGGAAAATGTAAAAAAAAAAAAAAATCGAAACTTCTATATTTCTGTGTTGGATCTCCAAGGAATATCTTTGCACCAACTCCTGTATAAATTAGTCGAAACAAGGCTAAGTAACTGACCAAAAACCCTACAATTATGGGTTGATGGGCGTAATGGACCCAAATGTAACTCCAAGTGTTAGTTTTGGGACCCCATTAAAACCATGGGTCCTGGGGCTGAGCCACTCTAGCCCTTACATAAATACGCCACTGCAGTTCATGTGGCCTATGTACACATCTATCTCAGAACAGTTGGTATGAGTATTAACACTTTTATTGATAAACAGAGAACAACGTTTCGACTTCTCAAGATGACCTAAGAAGGTCGAAACGTTGTTCTCTGTTTATCAATAAAATTGTTAATACCCATACCAACCATTCTGAGATACATTTTTATTTCAAGTGGGTTTCTCGTCATCAAGAATGACCTATATACAGTTTTAACTTTCCTGCATGGACGTTTTTATTGAAAGTCAACCCTCATATTTTTTTGTATAGATATTTACTGGATCTTTATCTCTATATAAAAAAATACATGAATCTTTTTATATTTAATTATTTCAAAGAAATCCCAAATATTATTAGCTATAATACTTTTTGGTTGAGTCAATATTACAGTTTTTTTTCCCCACAATACCATATATAGTGTTTCGAAGTCAAAACATTCGAATATTTTTCGAGAATGAACACAGTGCGTGGATGATCTCAAGCATCTTAGGATGAACAGTTAACACCTGAGGGACTTTACTTGGAAGATGGAAAGAGGACGATGGATTGTAATCTGGAACAAAGGTTAGTACAAAATTTACACTTTTTTAGAATACAGTTAGTTTTGTGTGGATTTGAATAAGTTAAAAACACCATTGGCGTAATCTACAGTGGTATAACGAAATAACATAACATTAACAATTTGCTGTAAAAACCTTTACTTGCAAAGCAGTGGATTTGAAGCAAGTTTTCATTGTTGTTACTTTATTATAACTGGGTGCGAATATATTAACAATATGAAACAATAAACGGTAACCCGTACATTATTGGAAATTAATAATGTTATTGTCTTTGTTACGTACACTATATATTTTTAATGCCCTACCAGCTTTGATGATGAATCATTGTTTCTAACAATAGAATAAATAACAAATATATCAAGTTTGTGAATACGCATTAAAGAGCTGTGTGAAAAATCTGGTGAGTAATGTGTTTAAAACTACGTGAAAAAGATACGAATAGTTGTAAGGTGGGTGAAAATAGTACGAAAAATATGGTGTGAAAAACTGTGCAAAGAAAAAAAATAAGTGCAAGTTAGTGAGGGACTTATAACGAAACTACAATATCACAGAATATACGTTTGTATTTGTAGAAAAAAAATACTAAAATAACACCATTTAAAAACAATACATGTTTTGTTTGTTTTTGGATTTCGCACAAAGCTACTCGAAGGCTATCTGCGCTAACCGTCCCTAATTTAGTAGTGTAAGACTAGAGGGAAGGCAGCTAGTCATCACCACCCACCGCCAACTCTTGGGCTACTCTTTTACCAACGAATAGAGGGATTGACCGTCACGTTATAACGCATCCACGGCTAAAAGGGCGCGCATGTTGGGTGCGACTGGGATTCGAACTTTTGACCCTCAGGTTACGAGTCGAACGTATTGAACCACCTGGCCATGCCGGCCCGATAAAACATGAAAAATAGTGTAACTTAGTTAAATGTATTCACTTCTTCATAAACCAGCGCATAAAGACTCATATTTTGTAAAAAAACAAACAAAAAAAAAAACAGCAACAACACACACACATACACTGTTTGTGGCCCCCATGCGAATAACAATCAAACCATAAATAATCAAGTTATATTCATGGCAGATCAATGGATGCAGCATATAAGACAAGTCAAGAAACTCGCACAGCATCATACTAGAACCATATAAGAACAAGTTATGGCCTTTCAGATTTGCACACACAAAAAAAGAACAACCACAACAAAAAACACACTTTCCAAGGAGAGGTTTCTACCACTTGCACCATTGTGTGGGGGAAAACAACCCACTGTGACTTACGATGATATTAAGCAATCTGTCTATCTAAACACGAATTCATATTCATTGACACGATACTTCCGTGATTAAACATTGAACATGTTCAAACAACATTAAAAATAATAGTTCAAGTGCTGCGTTAAATTTAAATTCCAGTACAAGAAAAATTAATACACTTTCTAAATTTAATGGCGTCGACAAGTTAAGCTGCTTTGCTCTATTAACAGAGTATCTTTCCATATATAATAACTCTGTCGTTATGCATATAGTGTCGCGACAAATAAATTAAGTCTTGTTACGTCAGTTACAATTTTTTTTTTCAGAAAGCAAGGAGATACTCCTTTAACTTCATCAGTGTGAAAGTTAGCGTGAATGATTAATTATGTCTAATAGGCAATAGGAAGTGAAGCGTGTTCTCTCCCTGTCGACTATAACAAGAGAATGAATGTATAGAAGAAAGTTTATTGAAAGCCCTTCTGCCGTGATCGAAAAGACACATGCCTCGCCAGCCAAGGTAATAGATTGCTAGCTTGGTTGCTTGGATAACATCTTTTTGGAATTAGTGAAAGTAGCCAACACCCAGGCATACGTTCTTACTCAGCACTGATGAAAGAAGTTTCATCATTTAAGGAACGTAACACCGTTGTTATTTTTGTAAAACATATTTCTCTGTCATCTCTTATTTGATCCTTATTATGTTTGTAAAGTGGAGATACGAAAACAGGCCAAAAGCAAAACAGAATCTCTAAACTGGTTAATATTAATTTCTTCCTCTACTAATGTAATTGAATGGGTCTAGAGAGATCTTTAATAGAAGATTAAACGCATTTTAAGTTAGAGAACACCTATAGTTATTCATTCACTGCTATATACACGACGTACATTTACTTAATTAAACTCAGTCGAATTCTTGAGCACCCCAGTAGCACAACGTTATGGATAGAGTTTGTTTTGTTTTTGTTTTTGGAATTTCGCGCAAAGCTATTCGATGACTAGCTGCATTAGCCGTCCCCAATTTAGCAGTGTAAGACTAGAGGGAAGGCAGCTAGACACCACCACCTACCACCAACTCTTGGGCTACTCTTTTACCAACGAATGGGATTGACCGTAACATTATAACTCCTCCACGGCAGAAATGGCGAACATGTTTGGTGCTACAGGGATTCGAACCCTTATGTATAGGGACTTATACTGCTAGAAGTCAGGTTTTGATACCAGTGGTGGTCAGAGTACAGATAGACCTTTGTGTTAATAACAAACAACAAATCAATTCTTCATTGTTATTTTTGTTGTCTTTCTTTTACACACTATTTCGGAAACGGTCACCACAGAAGGCGGATGAAAAGCACTTTTCTGTTATTCACCCTGAAAACAACTGAGAACGTACTAGATGTGTGCTCTAACAAACATAGTAGAGAGCAGTGCAACATTTCTATCTTACCTTTAATTTTTCCAACATATATAGCAAAATAATATTTTCCCGGTTTTTCTTGATATTTAACAAAACCAAAACTTAGAACTTTAATATCGCGTATTTGGTATTTTGTTCCAGAACGACACCTTACGCTACAAATTGCTTAAATATTCAATTCAGGATCCCAAATTCTGGCATCGTCACCCTTAATTTAGGACTGCTGACAAGAGGTATGTAATTAGTGGACAACACTCGCCACCTACATCGATTTAATATCACAATGATAATTACCTCTACAGGTAAAAGCTCAAATATCATGGTTCAAACCTAGAACATTTCTACCTACAACTCGGCACACTAACCACTAAGTCACGTATGGTATTTTTTTTAATCAACGACAAATTCATTAATTGCTTGTTTTACCTCATTATCTCTTAAAACTAATAATCTGTTTAGTCAGTTTACAAGAATATAGTTTGATCGCATGTTTTTTCCTTGTTCCGATTTACAGCTGTGTGCTTTACTTTCGTTTCTCGAATACTATAAGTTGTTGTTATTTTGTTGGTTATATTTACGTTGACACCAATCTTTTCCAAGTATCCAACGTATAATTAAAGCGTAATTTGTGGCTCTTTAATAAACATTTTTTTAAAGATTGAAAACAATCTATTTCACTTTATGGAAATAATTTTTTAAATAATAAATAACTTACTATTTTTTTTTTGCAGAATGATCTTAAAGAAATTAAGAAACAAAGAGTTATCTTAGAACATTGTCCAGACAAACAAATTTCAGATTCATTTAAGTTAAAAATACTCTACAAGTAACTAATGAAAATATTATAAAATATCATACATCTTTTTGCCGAAGTTTTCATTTTCCCGAAGAAGATTCTTTCTTCCTTTGCTAAATGTCTTTAAGATTCTGATTTTGTTTCGTTTGGTAGTTAGTAAGTTACAATCAAATTCACGTACCTCCTATTTACCACTATAGCAGATATCACCTCTGTTGAAATGATGTGTGTGATAGCTGAAAACTCGTAAGATTTAATGTTTATATTCTATACTTGTTTCTAGCTGGTACAGCAGAAAATTTACGGACTTACAACGCTAAAGCCATGGGTTCGATTCCCCACAATGGACTCAGCAGCTAGCCCAATGTGGCTTAGCTATAAGAAAAACACACCCATTTTGATTTTGTGAGTATCTGTCTATACATTACCATAAATCGTATCTCCAATTTCCTTAAATTTCCTTGCATTAATTCAAGTTTTCAGATGAAAAGGAAGACACATTTTCACCTTTTGGATAAATTAACTGAAATATTTCGTTATTGATATATATAATTTTAAAACGTAAAAATCAGTACTGAAGAAACGCATGAGTTATTTTCCGGCATTTTCTAATAAATTACAAACTTGATAAATTGTAAATTAACACAAGTCATTTAATCCTTATATTGTTTTTATATTTCGAAATACAGCTGTCTAGGTACAAGTTACTTATCATTTGGTTATAATATCGGTAAACATTAAAAGGTATTCTAAATATTTGATTTTTTTCTTACAAATAGTTTTATATTCAACAGTCGTCAACATGACTTTGCTACAAATAAAAATTTTCAATTATCATTATTTTCACGCTAAAGGAAAAAAGAGACTAAACATTTTGCCAAGTAGAATATTCAGTTTTCCTTTTATACATGTCTTCGTCAAAATATTTAGGCTTCCAATACATAACTTTAACACAAATAAAATAAACAGTGTCAAATTTTATAGAATAATATTTTTTTACAGTTTATTTAACACATTAAGACAGTTACTCGAACTGCAGTGTCGCCATACTTGATTCAGAATATTTTTTTACAAATTATTAAACACATTAAGACAGTTACTCGAACTGCAGTGTCGCCATACTTGATTCAGAATATTTTTTTACAAATTATTAAACACATTAAGACAGTTACTCGAACTGCAGTGTCGCCATATTTGATTCAGAATATTTTTTTACAGTTTATTAAACACATTAAGACAGTTACTCGAACTGCAGTGTCGCCATACTTGATTCAGAATATTTTTTTACAAATTATTAAACACATTAAGACAGTTACTCGAACTGCAGTGTCGCCATATTTGATTCAGAATATTTTTTTACAGTTTATTAAACACATTAAGACAGTTACTCGAACTGCAGTGTCGCCATACTTGATTCAGAATATTTTTTTACAGTTTATTAAACACATTAAGACAGTTACTCGAACTGCAGTGTCGCCATACTTGATTCAGAATATTTTTTTACAGTTCATTAAACACGTTAAGACAGTTACTCGAACTGCAGTGTCGCCATACTTGATTCAGAATATTTTTTTACAGTTTATTAAACACATTAAGACAGTTACTCGAACTGCAGTGTCGCCATACTTGATTTAGAATATTTTTTTACAGTTTATTAAACACATTAAGACAGTTACTCGAACTGCAGTGTCGCCATACTTGATTCAGAATATTTTTTACAGTTCATTAAACACATTAAGACAGTTACTCGAACTGCAGTGTCGCCATACTTGATTCAGAATATTTTTTACAGTTTATTAAACACATTAAGACAGTTACTCGAACTGCAGTGTCGCCATACTTGATTTAGAATATTTTTTTACAGTTTATTAAACACATTAAGACAGTTACTCGAACTGCAGTGTCGCCATACTTGATTCAGAATATTTTTTTACAGTTCATTAAACACATTAAGACAGTTACTCGAACTGCAGTGTCGCCATACTTGATTCAGAATATTCCACTTAAAAAAATAAACGGAGTAGAATAAATTATCAAACAACAAAGATATCTATTGAATGTTACTGCTATGTTATCTTGAACACATTCTTATGGCAAGACGTTTCTACAAACAAACACTTCATTATAAAAAATTTATAACTTCCAAAAACATTTTTGCTCTATTTTTGCATTTTTCTTATTTTAAAATATATGTTCCTATCCTGTTTAAAAATAAATTCTTTACTTCGTTGAAAGTAAAAAATCATATTTTATATTAATTTTCAGTTTTACTAAAACTTTTCATTAAAACTTCTTTGATATCTCATTTTTAGATGATTTATCCTTCATTTCTCATTCTGATAACACATTCGATTCATTTTTCAATTAAATTTCGAAACTTTTCTACAACTTCTCATGTATGTTTTGAGAATGTAGATATAAATTCTAATTTCTTCTAATGATAAACGTTTTTTCTTTCTTGTCTGTATATTGAGTTTTTAAAATTTTATCATTTGTAATACTGTAGAGAAACATTGTATTATGATGTGAATAATTTTAATCACTACCCAGAAAATATTAATTAGTTTTTACACCATTGCGTTTTCATTAAAAAATAAATAAATAACAAAACGGTGGTATAAAACTGTTTTTATTTGCTCACGATTGTGTAATCAAAACTTTGAATTTAATCACAATAAACGTGTGCGTTGGATGCTTAACATATTCACAGAAGCAAAATTACAGTTATATTTAATCAGAATACTCATACACTTATCGCATACACTGAGAAATAACATTTTCTCTTTCACGAAATTACGTTGATGTGTACTATAAAAAATAACAAGGAAAATCTGCATCTGAGCATTTGTAAGCTTATTTCACTTTATAAAATTATTTATTTTTATTAGAACAAAACTTTGACGATATATACAAAAATAAAAGTTCATTCAAAATATTTTTATGCATGAATAAATATTTCTGTATAGATTTCCATTAAACAGTGTGTACCCAATTACTCCACGATTTTAGAACTTCGGTTAGGTTTGTTTAGTTAAAAAATATCTGGAGACCAAACTGATGATTTAAGCACATGTATTAGTGCACTCTAAAGGAGGTGTTGCAGCAAAAATAGTACTAAAGTGTAAAAATGAATATCGTCTTAAGAATTAAAAAAAAAGGTCAATAAGGTCTTAGAGAGGTCAATACAACGATACTAAGAGCACTAGTAGAATACTCGAAAGAAATGTGTTAATCGATCGATTTCATGGTAATATTATCTCCCATATATTTGTTGTTTTTGATTATTTTCGTCCAAACAAACAAAAAAAATAAATAAAGATCTAAAATTTCATGAGTCATTTGGATTTTTTTTACGAATATTTAGTTACAATTTTCGCCATTTAAATTCCAAATAGTTGGAACAGTAAGTTTTAATAAGGATGTTCATGAAAATACAAAATTAATTACGTCCAGCATATGTTTGAAAAATAGCTCCTCTAACAATGAAATAAAATTAATACAGAGAGACGAATAGGACCGGCCTGGCCAGGTGGGTTAAGGCGTTCGACTCGTAATCTGAGGATCACGAGTTCGAATCCCCGTCGCACCAAACATGCTCGCCCTGTCAGCCGTGGGAACTTTATAATGTGACGGTCAATACCACTGTTCGTTGGTAAAAGAGTAGCTCGAGAGTTGGCGGTGGGTGGTCATGACCAGCTGAATCCTTTTGGTCTTACACTACTAAATTAGGGACGGCGAGCGCAGATAGTCCTAGTGTAACATTGCGCGAAATTCAAAAACAAACAAGCTTTGTTAGTTTTCTGGTTTGTGAAAAACAACATGGCTACCATGTAATAGTTTCATGTCATTTTTTTTATGCATATGACTGCTATGCCTTGGTAAAATTAGAGTGAGAAGAGTTTCATGAATAATGATTTACCTACTTGATACCACGATATGTACCCTATGAGCAGGTACCAAAATGATATAGTTATTGTACTTGGTTAAACGTACCAAGGTATCTAATATTTACACTTCATTTGTTTTATTCTGAATTTCATGCAAACTACACGAGGGTTATCTGTGTTAACCGTCTATAATTAAGCAATGAAAACACAAAAGGAAAGGCAGATAATCATCACCATTCACCGCAAACTCTTGGGCTATATTTTTTAACAATGAATAGTGGGATTGGCCATCACATGTAACGCTCCCACAGGCGAAAAGGCAAACATGTTTGGTGTTACGGGAATCTAAACCTGTGACTGTCAGATAGCGAGTCGAGCGTCTTAACCACCTGACGATGCCGGACGCAACATTAACAAAAGAGTAGAAGAGAAACCAATATTTTCATTCTATGAGGCAGGGATCGTAAATTAATGTATAATTGTTTCAAAAGTATGTTATCAGCACAACTGTGAGAAGGAAATGTAGAAAACATAGCAAAGATATTCAGAATTTTTAAATATTTTCGTTGATTTAACCCCTATGTGTATTGGGAACACTATTTTTTCCTTTTTTCAATATGGGTAACATTAATATGTTGCACTATTATTGTTGCCCATAATGTTGTGCACTACATTTTTTTACTCATTGTTACCTTCAATAACATAATTTATTATATTATTTAGTATGTTAAATGTAATTACCTTTAAGACTGAATTATTGTTAACTGTTAGCAAACATGTACTGGACAGTTCAATTACCTTGTAGTTTGTACATACTGCATAGTTCTATTACATGAAGCTTGTACATACTGGATAGTTCTATTACCTTGTAGTTTGTACATACTGGATAATTCTATTACAGAGTAGTTTGTACATACTGGATAGTTCTATTACCTGAAGTTTGTACATACTGGATAGTTCTATTACCTTGTAGTTTGTACTTATTAAACAGTTCTATTGTACTTATTAGATAGTTTTACTACCTTTTAGGTCGTACTTAATATATAGATCTATTATCTTATAGTTTGTACATACTAGATAGTTCTATTACTTGAAGTTTGTACATACTGGATAGTTCAACTACTTTATAGTTTGTACCTATTAAATAGTTCTATTACCTTGTAATTTGTACATACTGGATAGTTCTATTACCTTGTAATTTGTACATACTGGATAGTTCTATTACCTTGTAGTTTGTACTTATTAAATAATTTTACTATCTTGTAGTTTGCACTTATTAGATAGTTCTATTACTTTAGGTTTGTATATACTGGAGAGTTCTACAACCGTGTAGTTTGTACTAATTAGATAGTTTTATTATCTTGTAATTTGTTCTTACTGGACAATTCTACTACCTTGTAGTTTGTACTTATTAGACAATTTTACGACCTTGTAGTTTTTACTTATTAGATAGTTCTATAACCTTGTAGTTTGTACATACTGGATAGCTCTACTACCGTGTAGTTTGTACATAGTGGAGAGTTTTATTAACTTGTAGTTTCTATTTATCAGATAGTTCTACTACACGGTACAAACTAGATAGCTTTATTACCTAGTAGTTTGTACATACTGGATAGTTCAACTACAGTGAAAGTTTTACTTATAAAATAGTTCTATTACATTGTAATTTCTACTCATTAGATCATTTTACTACCTTGTAGTATGCACTTATTAGATAGTTTGATTACCTTGTAGTTTTCACATACTAGATAGTTTTACAACCTTGTTGTTTGTACTTATTATTAGTATTACTACCTTGTAATTTGTTTTTAGAAGATAGTTCTATTACCTTATAGTTTGTACATGCTGGACAGTTCTGTTACCTTGTTGTTTGTACATACTGGATAGTTATGTTATCTTGTAGTTTGTACATATTTAACAGTTATGTTATCTTGTAGTTTGTACATATTTAACAGTTATGTTACCTTGTAGTTTGTACATATTTAACAGTTCTGTTACATTGTTGTTTGTAAATACTGGATAGTTCTATTACTTTGTAGTTTGTACATATTTAACAGTTCTGTTATTTTGTTATTTGTACATACTGGATAGTTCTATTACTTTATAGTTGGTACATACTGGAAAGTTCTCTTACCTTACAGTTTGTTCATACTGGATAGTTCTATTACCTTATAGTTTGTACATGCTGGACAGTTCTGTTACCTTGTTGTTTGTACATACTGGATAGTTATGTTATCTTGTAGTTTGTACATATTTAACAGTTATGTTATCTTGTAGTTTGTACATATTTAACAGTTATGTTATCTTGTAGTTTGTACATATTTAACAGTTATGTTACCTTGTAGTTTGTACATATTTAACAGTTCTGTTACATTGTTGTTTGTAAATACTGGATAGTTCTATTACTTTGTAGTTTGTACATATTTAACAGTTCTGTTATTTTGTTATTTGTACATACTGGATAGTTCTATTATTTGTAGTTGGTACATACTGGAAAGTTCTCTTACCTTACAGTTTGTTCATACTGGATAGTTCTATTACCTTATAGTATGTACATGCTGGATAGTACTGTTATCATATAGTTTCTAAATACCGGATAGTTCTATTACCTTACAGTTTGTACATACAGGATAATTCAACTAAGTTATTGTTAGTACATACTGGATAGTTCTGTTACATTTTAGTGTATACATACTGGATAGTTCTATTACCTTATAGTTTGTACATACTGTATAGTGCTATTACTTTAAAATTTGTACATACTATATAGTTCTATAACCTTATAGTTTGTACATACTGGATAGTTCTATTACCTTATAGTTTGTAATGCTGAATAGTTCTATTACCTTATAGTTTGTACATACTGGATAGTTCTATTACATTATAATGTGTACATACTGGATAGTTCTTTAACCTATAGTTTGTACATACTGGATAGTTCTATTAAGTTATAGTTTGTACATAGTGGATTGTTCGGTTACCCTTGTAGTTTGTACATACTGGATATTTCTATTACCTTATAGTTTGTATGTGCTGGATAGTTCTATTACCTTATAGTTTGTACATACTGTATAGTGCTATTACCTTAAAATTTGTACATACTATATAGTTCTATAACCTTATAGTTTGTACATGCTGGATAGTTCTATTACCTCATAGTTTGTAATGCTGAATAGTTCTATTACCTTATAGTTTGTACATACTGGATAGTTCTATTACATTATAATGTGTACATACTGGATAGTTCTTTAACCTATAGTTTGTACATACTGGATAGTTCTATTAAGTTATAGTTTGTACATAGTGGATTGTTCGGTTACCCTTGTAGTTTGTACATACTGGATATTTCTATTACCTTATAGTTTGTATGTGCTGGATAGTTCTATTACCTTATAGTTTGTACATGCTGGATAGTTCTATTACCTTATAGTTTGTATATGCTGGAAAGTTCTGTTACTTTGTAGTTTGTACATACTGGATAGTTCTATTACCTTATACTTTGTAAATACTGCATAGTTCTATTACGTCATAGTTTGTACATGCTGGAAAGTTCTATTACCTTGTAGTTTGTATATACTGGATAATTCTCTTACCTTATATTTGTACATAATGGACAGTAGTATTACCTTATAATTTGTACATACTGTATAGCTCTTTTACCCACAGTTTGTACATACTGGATAGTTCTATTACCTTATAGTTTGTACATACTGGATAGTTCTATTAAGTCATAGTTTGTACATAGTGGATATTTCTATTACTTTGTAGTTTGTACATAGTGGATAGTTCGGTTACCTCTGTAGTTTGTACACACTGGATAGTTTTATTACCGTATTGTTTGTTCATACTGGATTGTTCTGTTACCTAATAGTTCGTACATACTGGATAATTCTATTACCTTATTGTTTGTACATGCTGGATAGTTCTGTTACCTATTAGTTTGTTCATGATAGATATTTCTGTTACCCTGTAGTTTGTAAATACTGGATTGTTCTGTTACCTTGTAGTTTGTACATACTGGATAGTTCTGTTATCTTATAGTTTGTACATGCTGGATACTAATGTTAATTGTAGTTTGTACATCGTGGATAGTTCTGTTACCTTCTAGTTTGTACATACTGGATAATTTTATTACCTCATAGTTAGTACATGCTGGATATTTCTGTTATTTTGTAATTTGTACATACTGGATAGATCTATTACCTTCTTGTTTATACATAATGAATAGTTTTATTACTTTATAGTTTGTACATACTGGATATTTCTGTTACCTTGTAATTTGTACATACTGGATAGTTCTGTTATCTTATAGTTTGTACATGTTAATATTACTGTTACCTTTAAGTTTGTATATCGTGGATAGTTCTGTAACTTTGTAGTTTGTACATACTGGATAGTTCTATTACCATATAGTTTGTAAATACTATATAGTTCTGTAACCTTATGGTTTGTACATACTGGATATTTCTATTACCTTATTATTTTTACATGCTTGATAGTTCTATTACCTTATTGTTTGTACATGCTGGATAGTTCTGTTACCTTATAGTTTGTTCATGGTTAATATTTCTATAACCTTATAATTTGTACATGCTGGATAGTTCTGTTACTTTATAGTTTGTACATACTGAATAGTTCTTTTACCCATAGTTTGTACATACTGGATAGTTCTATTAAGTTACAGTTTGTACATAGTGGATATTTCTATTACTTTGTAGTTTGTACATAGTGGATAGTTCGGTTACCTCTGTAGTTTGTACACACTGGATAGTTTTATTACCGTATTGTTTGTTCATACTGGATTGTTCTGTTACCTAATAGTTCTTACATACTGGATAATTCTATTACCTTATTGTTTGTACATGCTGGATAGTTCTGTTACCTATTAGTTTGTTCATGATAGATATTTCTGTTACCTTGTAGTTTGTAAATACTGGATAGTTCTATTACCTTATAGTTTGTACATACTGGATAGTTCTGTTACCTTGTAGTTTGTATATACTGGATAGTTCTGTTACTTTGTAGTTTGTACATACTGGATAGTTTGAATACCTTGTAGTTTGTACATATTGGATACTTATATTACTTTTCAGTTTGTACATAGTGGATAGTTCGGTTACCTCTTTAGTTTGTACATACTGGATTGTTCTATTACTTTGTATGTTTGTACATATTGGGTAGTTCTGTTACCGTGTAGTGTGTACATACTGGATAGTTCTATTACATTATAGTTTGTCCATACTGGATAGTTTTATTATTTAATAATTTGTACATACTTGATAGTTTTATTACCTTATAGTTTGTACATACTGGATAGTTCTGTTACTTTGTATTTTGTACATACTGGATAGTTCTGTTACCTTATAGTTTCTACATTCTGGATAGTTCTATTACTTTATAGTTTGTATATACTGGATAGTTCTTTTACCTATTGTTTGTACATACTGGATAGTTTTATTACCTTATAGTTTGTACATGTTGGATAGTTCTATTCCCTTATAGTTTCTACATACTGGATAGTTCTATTTCCTTGTAGTTTGTACATGCTGGGTAGTTCTATTGCTTTGTAGTTTGTACATATTGGATAGTTTTAATACCTTGTAGTTTGTACATATTGGATACTTCTATTACTTTTCAGTTTGTACATAGTGGATAGTTCGGTTACCCCTTTAGTTCGTACATACTGGATTGTTCTATTACTTTGTATGTTTGTACATATTGGGTAGTTCTGTTACCGTGTAGTGTGTACATACTGGATAGTTTTATTATTTAATAATTTGTACATACTTGATAGTTTTATTACCTTATAGTTTGTAAATACTGGATAGTTCTATAACCTTAGAGTTTGTACATACTGGATAGTTCTATTAATTTATAGTTTGTTCATGCTTAATAGTTCTACTACCTTATAGTTTGTACATGATTGAATGTTCTTATTTTGTAGTTTGTACATACTTGATAGGTCTGTTATCTTATACTTTGTACATACTGGATAGTTCTATTAATTTATAGTTTGTTCATGCTTAATAGTTCTACTACCTTATAGTTTGTACATGATTGAATGTTCTTATTTTGTAGTTTGTACATACTTGATAGGTCTGTTATCTTATACTTTGTACATGCTGGATAGTTCTGTTACCTTGTAGTTTGTACATACTGGATACTTCTATTACCTTATAGTTTGTACATACTGGATAGTTTTATTACCTTGCAGTTTGTATATACTGGATAGTTCTTTTACCTTATAGTTTCTACATAGAGGATAGTTTTATTACTTTGTAGTTTGTACATAGTGGATAGTTCGGTTACCCCTGTAGTTTGTACATGCTGGATAGTTCTATTACCTTATAATTTTTACATACTGGATAGTTTTGTAACCTTAGAGTTTGTACATACTGGATAGTTCTATTAACTTATAGTTTGTTCATGGTTAATGGTTATACTACCTTATAATTTGTACATGCTGGATAGTTCTGTTACCTTTTAGTTTGTACATACTGGATAGCTCTTTTATCTATAGTTTGTACATTCTGGATAGTTATATTAAGTTATAGATTGTACATGCTGGGTAGTTCTTTTACCTTATAGTTTGTACATACTGGATATTTATCTTACGTTGTAGTTTGTACATAATGAATAGTTGTATTATCTTATAGTTTGTACATACTTAATAGATCTGTTACTTTGTTTTTTGTATATTTTTGATAGTTCTATTATTTTATAGTTTGTACATCCTGGATAGTTCTGTTACCTTGTAGTTTGTACATACTGGATTGTTGTGTTACCTTGTAGTTTGTACATACTGGATAGCTTTTTTACCTATAGTTTGTACATACTGGAGAGTTCTATTACTTCTTTAGTTTGTATATGCTGGTTGGTTCTATTATCTTATAGTTTGTTCATACTGGATAGTAATATTATATAATATTATACACTACTTTGGTGTTTAGTAAAAGTAATGCTATTTCTAATATTTGATCTGGGTACCTGTGTATTGAGGGTCTTTAAATTCAGACATGATTTTAAACGCTGACATACAGGAAAGCTAAATTTAAGGAATTTCTTTATAATTATGTTATTCAGAGAATAAATATTCTTACCCTTTATGTTATAAGCGATTTGATTTCGAAAGGGAAAATATTGTACTTTAAAACCGTGTATGTACTCAAGCAAAAACAACAACAAAAAACAACCAATGTTCACTGTTTCTAATAAAGTTATTGATCGAGAAAATTGCTAGACGATGCTACAAACCAAAAACAGTAAAATATCTCACGTTATTATAAGCCTTAGCTATAGTTTTAGTATATTCGCCTTGATATATATATATATATGTGTGTGTGTGTGTGTCGAAAATTTTAAAACTAATTTTACGCTATGATTACATAGCTCATTGATAACATGTTTGGTGGAAATAGGACCTGAACAGATGATCTTTGCGAAATGAAACGAAATATCTGAGCTATAAACCGAAATGTTCCAATATAAACCGTGTGTAGCTTATGCTGTTTTAATCTTTACGACCAAACTATGTCGTAAACGAAATGTCATGCCATCGGGACGTTACAAGATTTCGAAGTATTATATACTGGAAATAGTTTACGGTTCACTAGTGGTAACACGATTTGATCTAATTTATAAACTTTTTGTAAAGAGACAATTTCCGGTGAACTATTACATTTCATGTAATAACTTGATATGTATCAGAAAATAATGTTGTGTTTTTTTCAGTCCTAGTAAGGAAAAATACATGGACACTTTAAAAAAAAACGAACTTAAGGGCTCAAACAGCACAGTACTTTACCATAATTAACATTTACAAAATATTTACAACAAACACGTACGCTGTAAGTTGAATTTTAGCCATGAAACAAACATGACAAAAATTACAGTTATACTAGTTTATCCAGGACTCAGCAAATCTATCTTTCTGTGGATTATTCAAGAAAGAGACATTCTGCAGCATCTTTCTATGGAATATTCAAGAAAGAGACATTCTGCAGCATCTTTCTCTGGACCATTCAAATAAAGAGAGATACAAATTGTGTGAACCATAATTTATGAATAGTGTGAATGGTAGTTAACTTATGTTGATGTAACCAGTTCAAGCTACAAGCAGATATCTAGAAATGAATCACAGTACACAAATATATATATATGTACTGGCTCTCTTTACTACAGATATCTTTAAAAACTACAACAATTGCAATGAGCCCAATACGTATTTGAATACAGAAATAATTATACAGATATATAAAGATAAAAACCTTGAGCTACTAAGAACGTAAAACATATAATGGCAAATAGGATCTGGAGAAACGTGCTCTTTGTTGCTATTAGTAATTTAACCAGAAATTGAACGAGCACCAGATTCAGATTAGTGATGCAAAACTTGAATAATTTCCATCTGGAACATACAGGTAAGTTACCTAACAGCAATGACATGAGAAATCCTGTTTACGCTGCTACATTTACACTAATGTATTTGAATATCAGTTACAGTTAACATCTGCTCATCCCTACACCCTTCTATTGGTGTTAGCTGTGTCATCACTTGGCACGGTATTGCTGGGCACGAGAAAACAGTGACTGCAATATTCAATCTATTAATCTACGATGGCTAAAAGTAACTGTAAAGTTGAGTTACAGCTTTATTTGATCACCTGATTATCAATATTGAGTGTGCCATAGCTTGAGACTCCTAGTAATATTGAAAAGGGTTCATAAAGTGGGAAAATACGGATTAACTGAAGAGTTAAAATGTTCATCTTTATTCATTCTTTTCCCGCGCAAGCTACAAATGTGTAAAAGTTTCGCAGTGGCTTTCGTATGGCAGAAAGTATTTTAAGATCACTTGGCAACTGGCTATCACGAAGCACGGTTGTATTTAGAATAGGCTGCAAAATCACGAGTGTATTCTTTGATAGATTGTTTAGACAGAGAGGAAGACTTTCGAAACGTCGTCCTCTACACTTGTGTCACCACAACAGGCAGTTGCCGTCCATTCTACAATGTTTCATCATAATTGTAGTGTAAAAAATCTTATTATTACCCCTTGAAGTTAGCTTTGTTACTGAAATATGGTGTGTTTTTTTTTAACTTGAGTACAGGATGAAACAGGAGCTACCAGCCATTAATAAGCAAGCATTAGATGACTGTGAACCTGTAGAAAACTCAATGCTTTGTACAAAATACAATCGGTGTCTTTAGTCTTTTCTCCTATATTATGCATGAAGTGATGGAGTAAAAAGAAAAGTACAACATAATATTAAATTTTATTACACACATTTATAGAATACATTAGCTTTAACTTAGGGGAAAAAACCGTCATAAAACAAGTAATAAAACCATTTTGTAAAGGTAAAAGAATGTATAAATGGCAGTATTATGAAAATCAAACACGAATACACGAATTATACAGCTATGCATTTTTCATATGTTCTTTCTTTAATGAAGGTTCCTCAGCATTAAGTCCCAAGATGTCAAGATTATGACCAGTGATGGTTAATAACCTATTTTAGCCAATTGTATGGTATGATAATATCAATATTTGTGGTCATTCTACAAGTGCAATGTACAAAACTTATGTGATATTAACAATATATATTATCATTGAGTTATAAAATTAAAGCATATGTTCACTTATCAGCTGGGCCTGTCATGGCCAAATGGGTTAAGACACCCGACTAGTAACCAGAGGCTCTCGGGTTCGAATCCCCGTCACACCAAAGGTGCTCGCTCTTTTAGCCGATGGGGCGTTATAATGTGACGGCCAATCCCTCTATTCGTTGGTAAAAGAGTAGCCCAAGACTTGGCGGTGGGTGGTGATGACCAGCTGGTTTCCCTCTAGTCTTACACTGCTAAATTAGGAACGGCTATCTGCGCTAGCCGTCGAGTAGCTTTGCGTGAAATTCAAAAACAAAAACAAACAAACTTATCAGCTAACGTCAATTAATTTGTTTTTGAAGAAAAGAGGGAAGACAAGTAACGAATATTTTTGTAAAAATTAAGTAAGATGTAGGGATGACAGTGTATATATAAGATGTAGGGATGACAGTGTTAAGTAAGATGTAGGGATGACAATGTTAAGTAACATGTAGGGATGACAATGTTAAGTACGATGTAGGGATGACAGTGTTAAGTAAGATGTAGGGGTAACAATGTTTAGTAACATGTAGGGATGACAATGTTAAGTACGATGTAGGGATGACAATGTTAAGTACGATGCAGGAATGACAGTGTCAAGTAAGATGTAGGGATGACAGTGTTAAGTAAGATGTAGGGATGACAATGTTAAGTAAGATGTAGGGATGACAGTGCTAAGTAAGATGTAGGGATGACAATGTTAAGTAACATGTAGGGATGACAATGTTAAGTACGATGTAGGAATGACAGTGTTAAGTAAGATGTAGGGATGACAGTGTTAAGTAACATGTAGGGATGACAATGTTAAGTAAGATGTAGGGATGACAATGTTAAGTACGATGTAGGGATGACAACGTTAAGTAACATGTAGGGATGACAATGTTAAGTAGGATGTAGGGATGACAATGTTAAGTAAGATGTAGGGATGACAATGTTAAGTAAGATGTAGGGATGACAATGTTAAGTACGATGTAGGGACGACAGTGTTAAGTACGATGTAGAAACGACAGTGTTAAGTAAGATGTAGGGATAACAATGTTAAGCAGGATGTAGGGATGACAATGTTAAGTAGGATGTAGGGATGACAGTGTTAAGTAAGATGTAGGGATGACAATGTTAAGTAACATGTAGGGATGACAATGTTAAGTAGGATATAGGGATGACAATTTAATGTAAGATTTAAGGATGACAATTTTATGTAAGATTTAAGGATGACAATGTTATGTAAGATGCAGGGATGACAATGTTAAGTAAGATGTAGGGATGACAGTGTTAAGTAGGATGTAGGGATGACAATGTTAAGTAGGATGTAGGGATGACAATGTTAAGTAAGATGTAGGGATGACAATGTTAAGTAAGATGTAGGGATGACAATGTTAAGTAAGATGTAGGGATGACAATGTTATGTAAGATTTAAGGATGACAATGTTAAGTCAGATGTAGGGGTGACATGAATTCAGGTTTGAATAAAAGTACTTAAACTGAATAGTGCAATACAGTCTTACAGCGGCTGAGAACCATGAGCTTGTAAGATTAACTCAGTGACTACTTATTTAAGGATTTTTTGTATGGTTTTGTGTTCTTATCTCTACCTTGTTTCTGTAGTTTTTGTCATCGTCGTCTCTACATCGTACTTGATTTTTGCAATTTTATTATTTGTAATATTTTCAAATTATTCTTTTCCACACGTTTCTTTATTACGTAATATTTAAAAAGCATCGGTCCTTGATGTAAGCAGGTTGCGTTTTCCGGGCTTTAATATCGTGATAGAAAGCACGTAAACCTCCACAACATTTGAAAAGATAAATAAAAATAGCAACTACAATATTGTTATCTTATTATATTCTGAAGATGGTTTTATTTTAGGCTTAAAAAAACAACGAAAAATGAAAATAAGGAAACCGCTATGTCATAGTTTTAGTTAACAATAAGAATCATATATCAAGGTAAGTATTCTCCCTTTAATGATACTAAGAACTTTTCATATGGCATATGAAATGCCATTTTAGCTAGACATTTGGCTGCGGTCCAACTTAACTGAAGACATTTAGTACTTATAGAAAAAATAGATAGATCTCGAATATTATGTTTACACAGATCTGATTTGAAATCCACAATGACCTAAATGTGAAAAAAGTAAAAAACTGGATAATAATTAACATTAAGCTTGTTGATTTAACAGTTTCGTAAGTTTTCGGTGTCAACGTGGTTACACTAGACACCTTTTGTTATTAAATTACTCAATATTAAGGACTAGATTTTTTTCTCTCAGTTGTCCATCTATAATCGATTTCATTTTGTCCGTTTTGAAAGTTTTAGAATGCTTAAAAAACTGAATGAGAAACGTACTAGTGACTGCTACAGTACTCTGATATTTTGAATACGATTTGTATTAGATTTATATTTTTCGTGCATATTTTTGGTTTATTGCTTGTTTGTAATTTCGTGCAAAGCTACACGAGGGCTATCTGTGTTAGCTGTCCATAATTTAACAGTGTAAGACCAGAGGGAAGGCAGATAGTCATCACCACCCACCGCCAACTCTTGGACTACTCTTTTGCTAACGAATAACCGTCGCATTATAAAGTCTCCACGGCAGAAAGAGCGAGCTTGTTTGTTGTGACAGAGATTCGAACCTAAGTCCCTCAGATTACAAATTGTGCGTTCTAACCACCTACCCATGCCGACCCTACTTTATTGCATCTTTAGCAAGTACAATGAAGAATGGTTAGCGATAACTGACAAAGACTAATCAGTATTCATAGAAAATAAATGTCAAGGGTCATTTGGGGTAAAAGTTGAGAGTATGATTTTTCAAGTAGCTGCAACTTGCTGAATCTGAAAATATTTTCACGAAGTTCAAACTTGAGTTGCTTGGATTACAGTTTGTTAAAAGAAAAGCATAGCCACCTGTGTTATGTCATAATTTTTCATGCAGATAAAAGCTGTACCATAATAAATGTATTGTGAGTAGCGTTGTGTGAATGGCGTTATATTTACGGGTAGCAGGATTGATACACAAATGTACCCAACATATATAAAAGTACATATGACAATACAATACTTTATTTTGGTCCACTCTGCATAAGATTTAAAGCATTGAGTAAGATGGATACATTCAAATTATTAAAATACAGTTTAATATATCTTCCCCGGTGGGACAACGGGGTCGATTTCTCGCGATGGATACAACTGATAGCCAAGTGTAGCTTTGCTATAAAATAAAACAAACTGTTTAGTGTGTATATATATAAATATATATATATATATATATATATATATATAAATAAATAGAAATATTGTCGGTTCATATAAAAAAATTATGGCAAGCATCTCGGGAAGAAGTTAAAATGTGTAAAAAAACAACCAGTGTTACTGCACGTTTCCTACATGGCCAAGCGTGTTAAGGCGTTCGACTAGTAATCCGTGGGTCGCGGGTTCGAATTCTGGTCACACCAAACCATACCCGCCCTTTCAGCTGGGGGCGCTATTATGTGAAGGTCAATCCCACTATTCGTTGGTAAAAGAGTAGCTCATGAATTGGGGGGTGGTTGGTGATATCTAGCTGCCTTTCCTCTAGTCTTACACTGCTAAATTAGGGACGGCTAGCGCAGATAGTCCTCGAGTAGCTTTGCGCGAAATTCAATAAACAAACCTTTCTTACAAAATATGAGGCTATCACGGACATCGTGCACTATATTATTTTTTAAGTATTATTGTTGGGACTCAGGAAAAAAAAGTCATATGAAGGTTAATTGAATGTTTTTTCCTCTTTTCGACGGACCTATTTGAACCAGTTAATCAATGTACCAATCAGAAGGCAAAAGGACTACTGACAGTTTGAAGTTAGAGATACAAAATATTGTGGTCCTTTGTCATACTACAATTGTTAAGGACGGATCTTCGTCTCATCCTTAACGTCTATGTTCCCACATCCAGTTATGCTCTGTCTGACGTATGCTTATCTTTTAGCATAATTTGTATTCCAAAAGGCTTTGGCATAAGACTGACGTGACTAAAGCCCACCACACCTTCCGTCATACGTCACACACACATCGTTTATTGTCTGACAGTTTCAAACGTTCGGTCACAAAGTATCTCATGTACATTTCGTTCTCCAGCTGTTTGAAGTATGCGACGATTGGACAAAATAAGCCGTGGAAACGACTTGTGCATATGTGACGTCTGTCACTTTCCCAGATAGAAATCCTCGTTTATAATGATGCATACTGTTATTTGAGACACGTGGATAAGTTTTACCACTTGCCCGTTTTTCTGTAAGGATTTACTGCTCCAGGTTGATCCGCTTTTCTTTTCCAATACCATGAAGTACAAGGGATATCTCCGTGTGATAAATTTTTAATCTCCAATGTAAATACATTTTTTTGGTCTGAAAGAGGTGTTTGATAAGACTCCCAACAACAACCAGTTTTTATTGGCGTCACAATTCTAAAATGTAGTTCTGATACATTCAGTCGTACCATCGTAACTTTAGAGCATCTGTGGTTGTCATGTGACTGGATGCTTTACTTTTTCAAATTCGATTTAATATAATGTAATCATGTTACCGTAATCTATTATGTAGACCCTTTAAGTTTTATTGCTAAAATGCACGAACAGAGTACCGAAGGCTAAGGTACGTGATGTGAAGAGAAACGTTTATTTGGAAAGGTGATTGTGATTTTCTTACAGCAAAGCCACATCAGGCTATCTGCTCAGCTCACCGAGGGGAATCGAACCCCTGATTTTAGTGTTGTAAATCCGGAGACATACCGCTGTACTAGCGGGGGCTATTTGGAAAGGATATTGCTGGGTTAGAGAATCGGAGAAGAGATGGCAGAATATCTGTTGATCATTAGCTTTTCTCCGGTTTCTAGAGGTGGTTGGAATATAATAGGATTTCGTGCATCTAGGTCAAATCAAATGCTAAGATATTCAAAATTACATTGCAATATGTAAGCATATTACGTTACATCAGGTGCGTGAACACATAAAATGTTCAACTGATATTTACGTAAGTGAGTATCAAATGCATTTGTAAGAAAATCCTGCAACGTTTTAAAAATCGTCATTTTCACTGCATAATTCGAAGCTGGCGATATAAAATATTTGTGAAAGACGTAATAAAATCACTGTCATCAATGTATTTTTTATTTAAACCCGCGAGAACACGTGTTTGGAAATCGACGAATCTTTGATACTGTTGGAACTAATGATTTTTAGGCATTTGAAAGTGACACGACAAACTGTTTTAGAGCTTCCACCAGGAAACAGTTGGGATGTTAATGATTTGCGGCTCGATAAAGGCTTCCATTTTGCCATGAAATAGAAACAGAAATCACCAAAGCGAGGAGTTACCATGATGACTTTGTATCGATCATTTTACGGCACTTGTAAATCTGGTTTCGTCAACTGTGTTACCAGCATTTATTAGTAGCTTACTTCTAGCCAGTTTTAGACATCGGTTAATTTTATGTTATTTTGATTTTTACTTGTGTTTTTTATATTTCAGTATTAAAATTAATAGAAATTATAATATTGAACCACCATCCGTTATGAACGTACAAAATAACGGGTTACTATTTGCGTGTAAAAGTAAAAGGCAGTTTTAGTATCACGGTAAAAATTCGTAATAAGTGCGTTGAAAAGAATCGGTGGACGAAATTTTAAAAGAAAAATCGCTCTCTAGACATTGATCAAACAAAGTATTAAGATTAAAAATTTAACAGTCAAATGGAATTTGTTTCTAAAGCGTTTCATAGTTTCAACTTCAATCTTGTAAGTACTTCTGCACGAAGTTCTTTATTCACTATCTGTGATCGATGTATCTTCCATCAAGTATCTCTTTCTCCAGAAAATTGGAATCAATAGAACACCTTTAAGAATCAGTTTAGGAGCCCATTAGAGGAAAGTGATAATGGTTTACTGTGACATCTTTCTCTCAGCCTCCCTTTGTTCGTTTTTAACATGCATTTACACCCATGTTGAGAATAATGCACATTTAAGTAATTGAAAGCCTTGGAGTTTCCTTTTTCTTTCAAACTCTTTTCAATATTCGGTTTGGATATAAAGTTATATTGATTTTCTTGATTCATGAAATATAGAAGGTAGACAGTACTCAATATTTGTTACGCCGTCTCACCAGGCTTATATCATGCGTAGGGGATGTAGATAATCGAATCTAGAAAATTAAAGATATCTTTAGGTGAATAGCACAATGATTTTATCTAAGAGTTGACTACTAAATCTAAGATTAATCTGAATTATTACTATCATAACTTTTTTCCCGTTTTTCAAAAGTCCTCGGGTGGGTAAGCGGTAAGTTTATGGACTTATAACGCTAAAATCTAGAATTTGATATCCTATGGTGGGCATAGCGTAGATAGCTTAACGTGTGACATTGCATTAAAATAAATAAACAAATTTTTTTCTAACAATTTTGAACAAAATTTATTAAAGAAATGTTTTAGCCCGAGGCTGCCAGAAACCACTATATTTTGTCTTAAAAGCTTATAAAAAAATGAATTACCTTAAGAGTACAATGCTTTAGTGTTTACCTTTTCACTGGATGCACGATTCTTGCCACAATGTTTTAAATGGTGCTTGGTTGACACATCTAGCCATCACACGCAATCTAAGGGAAACCAGAGGCCTTTGAATAGAATTTTAAAAGGCTAAACTATGTGTTTTCAGTTAGAAACTTCTGAGTAATTTTATCTGTTCTTTCGTTATCGATTTTCCAAGCCTTAATCCCTTGGGCCAACTGAATACTTTATACAATTTGTATATATACACACATAGTTATTAAGAACACGCCATGTTTACCAAGGAAGCACTTGTTACGTTACTGTTAAGAACTTCTGAATTTGGTTTAACATAAGAAAAATGAGAATTTCATAAAAATATTTGAGTTAAAAACATTTTCTTTAGCAGAATGAGTAAGTCTGTTTTGTTTTCCCTGATACAAGTTAATTATTTTAGCTAGTGGTACTCTAAGGAGATTCCACAGGAGACAAATTTTGCTCGTGAGAACTAATTACCTTAAGTAACTTTTGAGGCATGAAGTGTTTTTTTTTTTTTTGTGTTTTTGTTGTTGTTGTTGAAGCCAATGTCACAAACAAACATATTTGTGTCACTCGACCAAGATATAGGGATCACATAAACAGATCGGTCAGAAGTAACAAAATAAATAAAAACTGAAACGTTAATTCGTTATCGTCAGGTAAAATAAACAAACTCCAAAACATTCATACACACTTAGGATAATCGTCCCTTCAATATCCATCTAATTAATCAGTCTAAATAGAAGTTACAAACAGAAATATAGGGATGAACCATCATGTTTGTTTATAAGTAGACCCTTGCAGATCTTTAAGTTCTTTACATATTTCCTTTGAGTTTGAGGTTGAGTTTTCTGCAATCAAACGAAGAAAAAATGTTCAGACTGAAATTTCAGATCGATTTTTTTTCTTTAAAGCCTGTAACTAAAATTGTTATAAACCTAAAGGGTGATGGAAATACGCTTTTTGGGGGATTTAATTTTTTGCCACTGTGATGCAAATTTGATTACTCAGTAATAACGCTATGTTTATATTTTCCAAATAATATGTACTTTGGTTGTTCTATTAAACTAAAAATTAGTTTGCCACACAAATCAAACTAGTTGTCCTGTTTGTATTTCGGCATTCTTCGTCATTCGACAATAGAAAAAAACAACAACAAACAAAACATTTCAGAATTCAATTTAAGCTATTGTGTCTAAGAAAGATGAAACTCCTCACAGTTATGTCAAATATTTCCTCAGGGAAAATGTTTTTTTACATAAATTTCTCATTTTCCTTTAAGAATGTCGATGCCTTTTTTTTGTAAAGGGAATTTTTTGTTGTATACAAGATTGTTTTCAAACGAACAAAAATCAATATTTCATGCTACGTATGGTGATCTAATAACTCAACAAGATTTGTTTGATTAACGTAACTGTAATACAGCTTTGAAACTGCATTGATAGTAAACTGGTTGTTTTAAAATGGAAGTATTTTTTTTCTTACATTTGTAATAACTTTCTCTGTGGCTCATCGATAAGTAATATGAAAAAAACTTTCATATTATTTTCCAGTATAAATAGCATCATCCTAAGTTAAGCAATGTTGAAGATTATAAAACTGTGTTAGATATTATTTAAAACAAATAGGGTAGGTCTGTTTTAATGGCACGGCATGGCCTGGTGGTTGAGGCGCTCGACTCGTAATCTGAGGGTTGCAGGTTCAAATCACTGTAATACTACCATGCTTGCCCTTACAGCAGTGGGGGCATTATAACTTTCGATCAATCCCAGTATTCATTCGTAAAAAAGTAGCCCAATAGATGGAGGTGGGTGGTGATGACTAGCTGCCTTCTCTCTAGCTTTACACTACTAAATTCGAGACGACCAACGCAGATAGCCTTCGTGTAGCTGTGCGCAAAATCCAAAACCAAATTCTTGTAATATAGTTTATCATACTTAACAGCGTACATCACAAGTGAATTTATAAACGTAAAGTAAGACAAAGTGAATATTGAGTATTAACGTCACTCAGAGAACTCTCGCACTAAACTATGATTGTATGACTTTTCCTTTAATATAGAAGTGAATTAAAATCCTTAACAGTGTGGTGAGTTTATTAGTGATGATATCGTTCTGATAGTTGAAATTAAGTAAGTAAAAACGTTAGTTATGCACAAATCTAAGATAAAAGTAATTTTCAGTACCATAATCTGCTTATCGAGAATGATTGTTTGTTTGTTTATTTTTTAATTTCGCGCAAAGCTACATGAGGGCTATCTGCGCTAGCCGTCCATAATTTAGCAGTGTAAGACTAGAGGGAAGGCAGCTAGTCATCACCACCCACCGCCAACTCTTGGGTTAGAAGTAAGTATGAAAAATAATGTTAACTCCATGTGTATCATTATGCTCTTAATAATCTTTAATGGAGTTAAGCAGCCTGTACACGGGCAAAAGAAAATAATGCGCTTCGAGAGAGATATAATTCATGACTTGTCGTTACGAAAGTCTCTAGCCACCTAATTTTGCTGTAATGCCAGTTTAAATAACGGTTTTTGTGAAACAGATTCTCATGTAATCGTATCGCCAGAGTTTAGAAAATAGCCTCAAAAAGAGACACAACGATGGATATGGTCTAGTGATGCTGTCAGTGTGAACGTCCATCATTGAAAAGAAATCACCATCGAGTGAGCACTTGGAATGAAATGGTTTCGTCTTCGAATTATTCTTCACATTAGAGATTGTACTTTTGTTCGTAATGAGCGACTCAGATGGGCGTGGCTTTACCAAGGGATTCATTTGATATAAGTTAAGTGGTTGCAGAAGAAAGATAGAGTTTTCCTAGCTGTTTCTTTAGTTATTCACAACGTGATAGTAGTTGAGAATTTTAGGGTGTGTGTGTTTTTCGTATAGCAAAGCCACAAAGGGCTATCTGCTCAGCCCATCGAGGGGAATCGAACCCCTGATTTTAGCGTTGTAAATCCGGAGACATACCGCTGTACTAGCGGGGGGCGAGAATTTTAAGCTCTCGGAGACAGATGGATGTGCTTATCATATGTTATCAAGTTCAAGCAAAAATCAGTTGGGCATTAGAACATAATAAATCCTTTGTTTTCATCGACTAAATTAATAGTTCTAAAAGGGATACATTAGCTAGGACTTGTACTGATTACGATTTTACTTAATCAATATTTTTTTTTATAATCTCTCGTAATAACTTTCGACAAAAATAACCTCTATTACTTATCACTATCTGTGATAATATATTAAGCACTGACATTTTCACTAGATTAAAATCAAACTTTACGACCTATACCAAAATTTTAGTACAAAATAGGTTCTTAATAATAGCTCTTACCGAGTGCTGGTCAGTTCTGTCTGTTGGTGATCGACTTTGTGATTGTCCGTTTGTTTGTTGAATTTCGAGCAATTCTTCACAAGTATATTTGCGCTCTAATTATGAAATAAAAAACCAGAGGGAAGATAGTTATTCAACGTCACCTATCGTCAAAATAATGAATAAAACGCATATCGTACTCAGGGTATAATGTAAATACAATGCATGCAGGAATGTTAGAGGCTATAAAATAATTATAATGAAAGTCAGTAAAAGGTGTTGATTATAAGAAAAAAAGATATTGTTTTGACGCTATATATACATTCGTATAGTATTTTATTCCTTACGTTCTTCATAGGGCGTTACACTAAGAATTCGTTAAACCAATTTGTTAACACCTAATATATATTAACTTCAGATGGCTATTTTCACTGATGGGTTTTAATGAAAATTTATACTTTTAAAATTTGATTCACAGAATAAAAGTGTCGAAAATTTTCCACGTTTTCTTTCATTCATTGGAAAGGCTCAGTATAATGCCTACAGACGAAATAGTTAACTTGGTTTCTTTTCTATGCGCCATTTTAACGTCTGCTTTTTCTTCTTATTCGAGTAAGTAACACAATATCTGCAGTTGTTAGCGATCTTTTATTACTTAAGAGAAATAGCGTACACTTGTATGTTACCGTACGCCACGAACGCAACTTTCACATCTTATTATGAACTTTTCTACAAACTTTTATCTTATTATTCCTTTCTACCTTTTGGCAATTGAAAATGCACTCAGTTCTGTAAGATTATTCTTCTGATCAAGTAGTTGGAACTAATACTTAGCAACAAAATTCCGTTTTAAAATGTTTTTTTTCCACACTTGAGAGAACTAATGAGACTAAATAAATTGAATTTTCTAATATTTGAAAGATAATGCTCTGGACGATTCATGAACTGTACGATAGACAATTTTAAAATACCTTTTCTCTACGTAACGCATGTTTCACTTATTACGATATTTATTTTGCTTCAAAGAAATGCAAAGTACAATAAAAATTAATTGGCCTAAGAAACTCTTTCTTAAGATAGTTTGTTATTCAAGTCTTTCAATAACATCTTTTTTTTGTGTTTCTCTTCGCTAAGTTCAATTGAGCTTCGCCACCTCATGGAAGTTAAATCGGTGGATTACTGCTTGCATGAGAAGTGTTATAAATCTCATGTTCTCTCCTTCTTTTCATTACTATGTTTGATCGATGTTATTACACCAACAGCAAACGATGCATGCTTAAAATGACGTACGAATGACCGTATTTTCTATCCCTGAAATGTATTGTGTAGCAACACAACTGACAGACACACACAAATACGTCAAACTGGAAATAGTTGCTTACTGTTCTACGTTTTACAGCCAGCAGTAAAGCTTTTTAACAATATTTATGACTCATTTCATAAAATCAGCTATAACTAATTCTCATGTGATATTTATAGAACAAGAAAAGGGATATGGTACCTAAATACAAGTGTTCCAAATGAACGTTTTTCTTCTTTAAATATAACCTTTCTCCAATGTCAATAATAACAGAAGACGTCGCTAAAACATGAAAATTGGTTTGTTTTTCAAATGCTAGTGGTCCTAATGAACGTTCTTGCTCACTAGATGACAACGCTTTTCTTCAGAAATAAAATAACAACCTACAACTCTCTTGAGTACCTAAGTAGTTTGTAATTTAATTTGTTGTTTACAGTTTGTATATTTTGTATGTGAAAGGAGTAACTGTAGCCGTTAACGAACAAAATAAATGAAAATAGAAAAGTTTCAATTCCTGAAGCCCCTAACGTAACTATAATCCCTTTGACTTCCTCATGAAACACGTGTAATGTGAGCTTAAACTTGCCTCTAGGAGCCCAGTGCAACGTATTAGGTAAAGAACGACATTGTTAGCTACAATAGAACTTTATTAAGAACTCCATGTTTTGTTGATATTAAAAACTTGAATGTAAACATGTTCATACCTTCAGATAATCCCATATATTATGTCCCCTTGGATTCTCATAATGTTTGTACAAAACGCTTCAAGACCAGTTTTCCCATTTTTATTTTAGTTGCTTTTTTTTTATGTTCCGTCTATTAGTATATTAGCGTAAAAGAAACGGTAGGAAATATAAAAGATCTATGTATAGAGATTACTGAGAGCCTTAAGCTGTTATATTGTGAATGTTTACCAAGATATTAGATCATACTGTATGCTCATATTTCTATGGAAGGAAAACCCAGGAGCTGAGACAAACCCACAAGTGTTTAATAAAGTCCATGTCCTTTTAATTGAGTAGATAATGGTAGGGCTGTAATGTCCTGTGTCTCTCTCCTATTTGAGGCTCGGCATGGCCAGGTGGTTAGGGCGTTCGACTCGTAATCTAAGGGTCGCGGATTCGAATCCCCGTCATACTTAACATGCTCGTTTTTCAGCCGTGGGGACGTTATAATGTGACGGTCAGTCCCACTCTTCGTTGGTAAAAGAGCAGCCCAAGAGTTTGCGGCGGGTGGTGATGACTAGTCGCCTTCCTTCTAGTCTTACACTGCTAAATTAGGGACGACTAGCGTAGATAGCCCTCGTGTAGCTTTGCGCGAAATTCAGAAACAATTTAACAAGCAATTTACATATTTGTATAAAATTCTTTTAATAAGTTTGAAATAAGCAGCTTATGTTGACAGATCTAATACCTTCGACAACTAGAACAATTTCACTATTTAAGATATTTTCGTGTAGAGGCCACAAGCTGGTTATAAGAAGGCCACTATGACCATAAAACGTATCCACAAAGGTCTGTATTATGTTTACAAGTATATATATATATATATATGAATGTGCCGAATACTTCAATTTGATTTTCTTGTAAAATTACTCTAGGATTTATTTTGTTTCTGCGTTTTCTCCTTTTTTCAGTCATGCGAGTTTCGTGGTTTGAATACAGTGCATGTTTGTATAAATAATATTTTAAAGAACAATGGGCACTGTCCAGAACAAATGGTGCATGTAGTAGGTTCAAATAGAAACGTTAGAAACATAAAAAGTAAGGGAACTTATTATAATATTATATGCAGTGTATACTTCAGTGAAGATCAACATTAATTTAGAATAATGTTGATAACTTGATACTTTATTTGGAATTAAAAAAGAGGCTTAGAACATTGATGATTTATCCTCCTGGTGTGTTTTTTTAATCTTACTTATTTTAATTACTAAAACAATGCTGCTGTTTCTAATGGGTGAGATGTTACTTGATTTATTGTCACTTTGTGATATTTACAATCTATATAAACGAGGCTCAGCCCGTCAGAAACAGGAACTAAATTACTGTTCTGCTAGACAACCGAAATGTTTTACGAACGTGAAACACCATCTGAAGATAGTATGGATAATTTATCGTACACATTGTTCAGATCATTTTTTAAAATAATTATACTTTACTGTCTGCTGTTTTCAAGCCAAACTCGACCTCAGTAGTCTTGAGAAAATTTTTTTTTTTTCAGAAATAAAGTACATTCCTTTGACGAAAACCAGCAAATAAACTGTTATTAGAATGGGAGTAACCCATATATTGATCTATTTTATCATTTATTGGTATACTCTTTTTATAGAGCAGTGAATCATATTTCATCATGTTCCAAATTTGTGTTAATTTATCCTTTGAATATTGTATAGTTGGATTCATTCTCTTACGTCTCATGAAAATCAGCTTATATAAATTTAATCCCATAATTATGTTTTTACTCAGGCTTTCAGTTTCATTGTTTGTAGACAGATCTCACTTCCCACCAAACAAATACACACTTTTTTCGTTTCATGTAGCAAGAAGCGCTGTTTATTGGCATTCTATAAACTATTCTTAATTATTTTTATATGTGATAACAGATAAGGGTCAGAAATGACTAGGGCCCGGCATGGCCAAGCGTGTTAAGGCGTGCGACTCGTAATCTGAGGGTTGCGGGTTCGCATCCCCTTCGCGCCAAACATGCTCGCCCTTTCAGCCGTGGGGGCGTTATAATGTTACGGTCAATCCCACTATTCGTTGGTAAAAGAGTAGCCCAAGAGTTGAGGGTGGGTGATGATGACTAGCTGCCTTCCCTCTAGTCTTACACTGCTAAATTAGGGACGGCTAGCACAGATAGACCTGGAGTATCTTTGTGTGAAATTCAAAAAACAAACAGAAAAGACGAGAAGGTAAGATAATTTTTGCACGGGTTTTGGATTAAGTAAACGAGGTCTGATCAAACACTTCTAAGACTTCTTCCGTTATAGGTGCCAGAACAGAAGCAATGAGCTTCACTGAGGTGTGTACAAAGTACAAACAGTAATCTACCCCACGAACAAGGCATTTCTCCAAACCTTATACCCGTGTTGCGAAAATCGTGTTCAAAGACAGACGTATCTCTTGCCTTTGCCGTAATAAAAATGGACAAAAATCCTCGAAATGTTAAGAACTGCCTTTGGTGATGACTGCTTAAGTAAGGTTGTCGTTTATCAGCAGATAAAACGCTTCCAAGATGACCCACGTTCTGGGTGACCGTTGAGATCGTTCACTGTTGAAACTGTCGCTAAAGGTGAAAGACAGTTAACTAGGCCTTTTATAAAGAGAACTTAATTCGCTTGAGGGAGAAAGTTAGAAGAAACCGCAGCGAGCTGTGTGAGAATGGTCACTGGTTTCTTCACCATGACAACAGACTTCGCACATTTCTGTGTCTGTTTAAGAATTTTTGATAGCAAAACATTTCTGTGATACCATACTCCCCGTATTCTCCCGATCTTGACCCGTGTGATTTTTTCTGTTCCCAAAAAATCAAAATTAATTTGAAAGGAAAGAGATTTGATGACATTCCAATCATGTATAATAATGTGAAAGCAGAACGTAATCGCATAGCCGTTGAAACTTCTAGCATTGCTTCAGAAAATGTCAGGAACATTGGAACAAGTGTGTATCAAGATTACTTTCAAGCGGATAGCATATAATACCAATCAGGTATGTGAAGGGTTCAGTATATCTGATTCTTATTGACTTTGTAATAATAAAACGACTATGGAACCTTATTAGTTCATTACAGCCACCGTTGTTACGTCCAGTCATACTCTTATTTGCTGATCAGGTTCTTTGACATTAACCATGCAGCGTATTTTCCTGGAAAAAGGCTCTTTCTTAATGATGCCATGGTCAAAGCATATCACTTCTTCCTGCAGGTATTCCATAGTTCGTCTGTAGTGCAAAAAGATGACGATTTCACAGTGCTCACTTCGACAGTTGATCAAACAGAATCCATGTGTGTTGCTTTTGGTGATTTGATCGACCAATTTGCCAATGCAATAATATGAATATGCGATTAATTCTTCATCAACTTGAGGTAAGCGACGATTGAACGGATATGTTGTGACAGTACGTTATGTACAAGGGACTTCTGTCGTTTTCCACATGTGGGTGGTTCTTTATGAGGTTGTTAATGAGTCTTGTGGATGATTTTTGAAATTAACCTTTGTGTTTATGAATTTTCACTTGTTACAAAACGCCACATTTCGTTGTTACGATTGAGATACGACTTCTTTCAAATTTCTCTCTGAATGGCCCTTGCACCCCAAAATGATCCACATTCCATTTTTTACTAGCACAATTACGTAGCATTCCCGTCTTGGAAATTGTTTGTTCCCTATCTGAACACGTGTTTATAATTTGACTGTGCGAATATTTTGCGTCGAAAAACATCGCTTCCCTAAAGCGGTTAATTTTTGGCAGCATTATATTAACTAGAAAACGTCATAAAAAGTCAAAATATATATCTTAATATGCTCTTATACGGCAACTTTACACTGACTATGGTTGCTATGCGAGTTGCTTATTCTCATATTCATTTTTTTTAATATGAAGTACTCAACGATTTGTACCTTAAACATTTATTTATTTTTTGCTGTTACTTATTTTCTATTTAACAATTCTAAAAGTTAGAATCAAGTCTAACGGACCTGTCTTTCTCATCTTACAAAGTAACTTATTAGGTTGTTTTGAATGAACAATTTCTGAATGCAAGGAATATGGAGGGAATATTGGATTACAACTATTCAGCTATACCCTAGTTCTGTCACAATTAGAATCACGTGCATTATTAATGACGCTACTATTTTTCATATTAACATTGTTTATAAATTCTAAAGTAATAACTCTAAATGTAATGTTTCAATCTTTTTCTTTCTTCAATTCTTATAACCCCTATTTCCAATTTGTTTTTGGTTTTTTACAAACCTATCTTTAAATGTTGGTACCAATAATTTTGTACAGAATCGATATTTTAGTTCCTACTGGTTGATGCTTTAATGCACTCGATAAAGGGTGTTTTGGCCGAGACGTCGTGAGAACTAAAGTACATGTTTCCAATAGGCATAGTTATTTCATCTTCTCATTTATTATATGCCATTTCCTGCAGCGACGACATGTTGTATTTCCATTTCTTTATAAATAAATTTTCCATAACTGAATTCTAGAATACCTTAAGGACTAATTAAGTTCACTGTCATATCTCTTGTTATACTTATAATGCGAAATATCTGATAAAGAAGTTATGAACTAAAACAGTTTAAGGCCCGGCATGGCCAGGTGGTTCAATGCGTGCGACTCGTTATCTGAGGGTCGCGGGTTCGCATCCCCGTCACACCAAACATGCTCGCCTTTTTAGCCGCGGGGGCGTTATAAAGTGACGGTCAGTCTCACTATTCGTTGGTAAAAGAGTAGCCAAAGAGTTGGCGGTAGGCGGTGGTGACTAACTGCTTTTCCTCTAGTCTTACAGTGCTAAATGAGGGACGGCTGGTGTAGCTTTGCGCGAAATTCAAAAAGAAACAAACAATTATGCATGCTATCTCTCGATTATTTAAAGCATTCTTCAACTAATCAAAAATCATTTAGATCATTATTGTGTTTTTTTTATAATAATCTTTTTAATAAAAAGTAAGTTTTACTCCTTAACTTGATATTGTTTAGCCATTTGTTTAGCACAAGCAGGATGACTTTTCGTGCTAAATATTGTGGTAGCACACAAACACATATGAATTTAATACAATTTCCTTAATCATTATAAGCATGTTTATATTTCATTCTTTTAATACATAAGTATTTGGCCTATTATATTTTTCTACATTGCATCTTCATCTAGTCATCCTGAGGAGTTTTCAGGAATTGGTAGAATCTATGATCATGGTATTCTAACCACACTACGTTCACCATATTCACTGATAACGACACATTTTGATGAACCTGCAGCTCATCAGGCCTGCGAAGTTATAAATCTTTGGATTCTGAACATTCGAGAACTTTAAGTTTTCTTTCATTGGCTTGTTAATTATAGTGGAAGATATGAGCAAGGTTCTTCGCAATGGATTATTTGGAGGGATTAGATGGTTGTCTTTCGTAAAAGTAATGGTTGGAGGAGTGGCTCGAAGTTTGACTTGGAATGTAGTACTGTATAAATAAGCCTTTCCACTTTCTTGAAGAATGCTGAAAACTGATGTCTTCGAAACATTACGTCGTTTGGTTCCCATCATTTAACTAACATTTTCACTATGGAAATATTCGTTATCGAAAAAGACATATTCCTATAACCACGAATCTGAGAAGGGGTCATATATTTCTGTAGCCATAACTCTAATCGTAAGGCTTTGGACGTCAGATGATAAGTTATTCTGTATTTCTTGCCGTCAATTTGTTGTCCACGTGAGCATGCGCAGAAAATATATCTAAACGTTTTATTCCATCTTCTCAAATATTTCTAATCACTAGGGATATGATAAATTTATTATAAAACCTTTATACCTTCATGCTATATAAAGTATACGAAATATAGTTTTTAGATTTTTTTCCACAAATAAAAGTACATGTGGTTAATCATGTAATGTATACAAGCTGCTAAGTCATATTAGTGTCTAATAAGTGCTATATGAGTCACGCAAACATTCATATAAATCACGCATCGTTCATTATCTCTGGCATTTTTAGTACAAAAATACTACCGTATGTTTTAGCTAAAGTTGGATGCATCCAATATAATTTTACGTCTTGCAAAGCTGTTTAGAAATATTATTACTTCATATATATTATAGAATAATTTTAAAACGTCGGACTCATAAATTATAGACAAGATCTAAAAAGTTAATCGTGAATACTCAAGGTGAATAAGTGTAGCCAAACGTCGATGTTGACAAGACAGGAGACTAATCGTAGCATTTGTTTTGAATTTCGCGCAAAGCTACTCGAGGGCTATCTGCGCTAGCCGTCCCTAATTTAGCAGTGTAAGAGTAGAGGGAAAACAGCTAATCATCACCACTCACCTTCAACTCTTGGGCTAGTCTTTTGACCAACGAATTGTGGGATTGACCGGGATATTATAACGCCCTCACGGCTGAAAGGGCGAGCATGATTGGTGCGATCGGGATTCAAACCCACGACCCTTAGATTAGGAGTCGAACGTCTTAACCCACCTGACCATGCTGGGCCTAATGTATAAAATGCACATTGTGCTGCTATTAATTTTTCGAATTTTCCTCTGGAGTAAGAACAACAGAACATAGACAAATTAAAAGGTTCCTGTATGTCTCTAGAGAAGTTGAACAATCCATATTCGTACTGTTAATTAATAGACACACATGTTCATATATATTTCTTACTATCAGCTTTACTGGGTTGATTACATTCTGTAACGCAGTACCCAGCTGGTCTTGGTAACATGAGCTAATTTGTTTGAAATTACATTGACACACCATAGTCTTCAAATGGTAACTAGGCGGTTCCACAAGGAGAAACTCATTAAACGAACTGACACCTTTGTATTTCACGAGCAAAAGCAATATTTTTTTAACTTCTCTAATAAAAGTTTACTGTTTACTAGCTACCACATCACACGAAGGTAATCACGTACTATCTAAGTAAAACATTTGATTGGCTCTTCGCTGCTTTGATGTTTAGTACATATCTGTGAAAGTAGATTTTAAAAAAAATGTAAATGTTTATGTAATAGTTGTTCTTTTTAAGCTTAAGAATCGTACTCCTGAGAGTTTGATTTCTTTTCCAGTTAATATGAATAGCTGTAGAATTGTGACAAAGTTTAGTGTGTTAGGAAACGTGTAGAATCATTCGATTTATTCGAGATGGTTTGAAGGATCTTTATGGCGTCTTCCCTGAAAACTGGTCGCACTGATGCAGTTCATTAGCTGCTTCGTATTTTCTCCTCAAAATAACTTAATTAAAATATTTGTTATGCTG
The DNA here is from genome assembly GCF_004210375.1 of Tachypleus tridentatus. Lineage (NCBI taxonomy): Eukaryota > Metazoa > Arthropoda > Merostomata > Xiphosura > Limulidae > Tachypleus > Tachypleus tridentatus. The sequence goes on from NC_134834.1 coordinate 180,686,181, forward strand.
TTATTTTTATAAATCGTATAACCATAAAATATTACTAAAAACGATAGCTGAAAAGTTGCTTAAAAGTAAGTGATACCGCAATTTAAGTTTTGTTAACATGTCAACTTTTAATAAAGTCAAATACAATAATTCTCACACATTTTAAGGATCTAATTTATGTAATAAAACTAATGAAACAGGCCACCACCAGCTGTGCTAACAGTAAACATTCGGTCCTACAGATGCCGAGCGCGTTTTATTAAAACGATTTTAGAGGTTCACCATGTAGTTATAGTCTATGTCGCCGCGTTTTACCATGCTCTAATTAGAGATTGTAGCTTCCATACAAAAGGCTCCGTCGTAAGGTTGCCATGTTCAAAATACAAACCACCATTCTTGCATATTGTTCTTAATCTATCTAGTGTACGAGGATGACGTTTTCCCAACTGCTGTTTCAACACTTCCATCACGTGAAATAGCACAAATGGTAAATTCATTTTCCAGTTGTATGATGTATTCGACAGTTGAACGGATATGTAGATATGTCGTGGGAGATATACGGAGGTTTTTTTTATTATGAAAGCTTTCTCTGGGCTGTTAGAAGAAAAACCCGCGGACCACAAATTGCGAACCTCTGCTATATAGTGTACATAATAAGTTTAATGTGTTTTTGTTTTGGAAAGTTTGTTTGGAATTAAGCACAAAGCTACACAATCGGCTATCTGTGCTCTGGTTATCTGTGCTCTGTCTACCTGTGCTCTGTCTACTTGTGCTCTGCCTACCTGTGCGCTGTCTACCTGCGCTCTGTCTACCTGTGCTCTGTCTACCTGTGCTCTGTCTATTTGTGCTCTGTCTACCTGTGCTCTGTCTATCTGTGCTCTGTCTACCTATGCTAAGATTAATGCCAAAAATAATTACCGTATTTCCCGACGTCAAAGACGCTATTTTTTTTCCCCAAAATAAGTCTTAAAATTGTACCCTGCGTCTTCTAGGCCGAAGATTACGTTGCTCATAGGCCTAAATCTACGCTCAGAGGAAGCGCTTCGATACTAGACAGTAATCTAAGCCCCTCTATATACCCAGAATGAAATGTATAACTTACTTTGTATTAAATAACAAATAAATAAACGAGAACAGGTCACCGTTCATATGGTGCTGTAATACCGTCACTCTTTTTAACTCCTCAGACTTAGAATAACGTTATTACTGGTAATAATACAAATGTTCCAGTGGTAATATAAGGTATACACTTTCAAAGGTAGATGTGAGAAGTATAGAGCTCACAAAGACGAGAAGTGTGCAAGAGGATTTATATACCATAAGTCACTAAACAATCCATGAAACATTTTGATAAGATTGGTGGAAGTGTTGTGACCTTATTCTTAGGTTTATCCTTTTGTTCAAAATTTAGCTAATCAGAATGGAGGTGCGTCTTTAACACCGAGAAATACGGTAATCCCATTTAAAAAAGGCTGATCAAAAATCAATGTTAGCTGATCTAACATCTGCGGCAACACGGAAATCTTTAACGCTGATCAAAAATCAATGTTATCTGATCTAACATCTGTGGCAACACGGAAATATTTAACGCTGATCAAAAATCATTGTTATCTGATCTAACATCTGTGGCAACACGGAAATCTTTAACGCTGATCAAAAATCACTGTTATCTGATCTAACATCTGTGGCAACACGGAAATCTTTAACGCTGATCAAAAATCATTGTTATCTGATCTAACATCTGTGGCAACACGGAAATCTTTAACGCTGATCAAAAATCATTGTTATCTGATCTAACATCTGCGGCAACACGGAAATCTTTAACGCTGATCAAGAAAACGCATTGCAAGAAAAAATAGATGTTATGTATTTTAATGTGCATCCATTAATACCTAAGCTGCATACACAAGTGGGCGTCATATAGATATATATTTGTAAAAAGACATCTACGTATATATAAATAGGAAATAATTTAGCAACAGTAGATGTTTCAGCAATACTGAGAAAATTCTAAAAACACCAAGTGTTTGCTAATGGCAGTAACAAATTAAATCTATTTCAACTTCTTCCTCATGAATTTTTTAAAACTCGTGTTAAGAATGTTTGTTTTTCATTTGTTGTTATTTTTTCTTCGCGACTCTGTCGTTCTATTAAATACATTTTCAATTACTATTTTCCAGTTTACAGCTAGTGCAGAATATATAGTTCAATTTAAATAATAAAACAAGACTAACGTTTATAGTTCTCGAAGCGTTATTAATGCTTTTTGCTTTCACTTTCTGAAGGGCAAATACTTCACTTGGATTATTTGTAGTTGTTTATTTCATGGTAACAGGATTTTCAAAGTAGTAATAAGATTATAATTTGCTGACAGTTACTCAGGAAAAACAACAAAACTGTTAATAAAAATACGGCTCATACGTATATTTGGCTTCTGGCTATATTACAATGTGTATAATTTACACTAATAATCATTGACTTTTTCATGTTTCTTGGTGAAGAAAACTCGTAAACTCGCTTATGTTTGAAATCATATTTTTCATTTTTTTGCAATCCTTTATTATGTGTGTGTTTTCTTATAGCAAAGCCACATCGGGCTATCTGCTGAGCCCACCAAATGGAATCGAACCCCTGATTTTAGAGTTTTAAATCCGTAAACATGCCGCTGAACTAGCCAGGGTCATCCTTTATTGAAAGATAGGTACTGCAGTGTAATAGGGTTAAAATCAAGGTGTATGTAACCATACACGTGAAAGCAGCATATAATCACACATATCGACAGTAATAACCTGTTGAAATATGTTAAGACGTTACTGTAAATGGAACAGGAACAGGATATGCAGGACTTAAAGTATTATGTTGTTATTACTTAAATAAAGAAACAGTAGGTTCAACATTAAAATATTTTTGCAGAACAAATTAAAGCAAAAAAAAAATAGTTGCGTTCCATCGGAAATGAAGTAACATATTAAGATATTCTTACAATAAACAACAATGATATTTACTATATTTTAATTAACGTGAGAGTCCATCAAACATGGCGGAAAACCACTGGAAATCAAAACTATTCCGTATAAAACTAGCAATACACAACAGAAATGGCTAGGTGGTTGGGGTACTCGACTCGTAATCTGAAGGTCGCTGATTCGAATTCCCTTTGCACCAAGTATGCTTACCCTATCAGCCTTAGAGGCGTTATATAGTTTCTATTCAATCCAACTACTGATAAAATAGTATTGCTCTTGAATCCACTACACATAACTGAGCAAACATACCACATATTGATGCTTTTGGATAAAATATTAAAAACATATGATGACCATGTTATTCCATACACACACACCTGTTCTCCTAAGGAAAAATGATCACCTTCTCTGCAGATAATTGCTCTCTCCAGTCTGATGTAACAAAGACTCTTTGTTAATTATTGTCAAACGTAGGGTTGCGTTAATATTTGACTTATTTTTCACAGAATTCTTCGCGGCTTCTATATTCAGATTTTACCTAGGTTGACATCACAATGATGTGGATGATGTGGTGTCATCCAAATATTGCCAGTATATTGATGTTTTATGATTTTCTATATACTTGTAAAGGTTATTAAACAATATTATTACATTTGTTAAGGTGAACATATTAAAATGTTCCTATGTTAAAACTCTTACATGCTTGTCTAAATGACAGTTTCGATTCCAATTTATTTAGTTTATAACTGGAATCTTGTTTCAGGCGCTGAATGTACTTTTATTACACTTTTTTCATGCCATTTATCATTAGTAACAAATGGGATGTATGCGAGTTTGAAGATTCTTTTATTTGACTACAGTTAAGGTTAGTTTGTTTGTTTTGAATTTAGCGCAAAGCTACTTGAGGGCTATCTGCGCTATCCGTCTCTAATTTAGCAGTGTAAGACTAGAGGGAAGGCAGATAGTCATCCCCACCCACCACCAACTCTTGGTCTACTATTTTACCAAAAAATAGTGGGATTGATCGTTACATTATAACGCTATCACGGCTGAGAGGGCGAGCATGTTTGGTGTGACGAGGATTTGAACCCGCGACCTTCAGATCACGAGCCGAGTGCCTTATCCACCTCGGCATGCCGGGCAAAACTAAAGTTAAGACTAACATATTTCATTTTTTAAAAATGTTACAACTTCTAGAAAACACATGTATTAACTGTAAAATTTTAAAAATACTACACGACGCCTACATGATATATAAATAATTTTATATTCTTTATTCCACGGTAACATTATTAATATAAATATAACACTAAAGTTTTGAAAAGAAAGACTGATACAACGACTGCACGACTTGACCTCAGCTCTCCAATGGGCCCAGCATGGCCAGGTGGTTAAGGCACGGGACTCGTAATCCGAGGGTTGCGGGTTCGAATCTCTGTGGGGGCGTTATAATGTGAGGGTCAATCCCACTATTCGTTGGCAAAAGAGTAGCCAAATAGTTGGCGATTATTGATGATGACTACCTGCTTTTCCTCTAATCTCACACTGCTAAATTAGGGACGGCTAGCGCAGATAGCCCTCGTGTAGCTTTGCGCGAAATTCAAAAACAAACAAACAAGCTATCCAGTGTGGTTTTCATTGTCAACAGCTTCGACGTAAGACTGTATTATCCAAACCTCTCCTGCAATCTTTCCATAATCCACAGATTGTACAAGGATGATGTTTTCTCAGAATCAGTTTTTACAGCTCAATTGCACAAGAAACCCTTAGGCTATTTGACCGGTAAGGTTTCACTCCTCCAGTATCATTCCACGGTTGAACTTAATAAGGCATGGGTGTGTCTTATTGTCTACTTTTTCTTGGTGGTCCTTGTGCTCCGTATTGATACTATTCTTTTAGCTTCCATACGTTTTCTCGACCCCCGCTAGGGCAACGGTAAGTCTTCGGATTTACAACGCTAAAATAAGGGGTTCTATCACCCTCGGCGGACACAGCAGATTGTTCAATGCGACTTTGTTATAAAAAAACACACACACATACACATGCGTTTTCCGAAAGTCTTACGTTTTTGTTGATATCACATTATCTGAAATCCAAATGTAGCTGTTATTCATATCGTTCCAGTGTAACTTTATACTGGCTGTGGTTGTAATATGATTCCATGACGTGTTTGTATAAAATCGTTTTAATATAAAGTGTATAAACGCCTGTGTACAGAACATTTTCGTCCTTAACGGTTTCTCTTTATAAAAACTTTCATATCGTTTGTTTAATTGATTAGAAAAGTCGCGGGAAACATTAATGCCTGGGGAGGTTATAGTGTTACAATCAATCCTACTAATCGTTGGTAAAAAAGTAGCTCAAGAGTTGGCGGTGGGTGGTGATGACTAGCTGCCTCGCCTCGAGTCTTACACTGCAATATTAGGGACGGCTAGCGCAGATAGCCCTGGAGTAGCTTTGCTCGAAATTCAAAAACTAACAAACAAACAATCTTATCGTTTTAATTGTGTTCTGGCTATGACTGGTTTTATGTTCATCTCTTAGTCGAAAGAAAAAGACATTTTAGACAGTCGTGTAGAAACAAAAAATATAATGTTCACTAATTATGCTTATTAACTGATGAAGATGTGTTAGTTTTAATTGAGAAATTAATAGAAATAAATACCAAATATTCGTACTGTAGATTTTGTATTATAAATTACCAATAGCGCTCACGAAACAAAGTGTTGTAATAAGTGTTAATTGTGTTGTGTTTATTAAAGTAAATCTCTAATGAGAGATGGTTAGAGTCGTATTTTTATAACGTCCATTCAAAGCGCGTGCTCATCTTGGTCATATTCTTTCCATTGCTATCCATGATTAGACCCCTGCCGATCCACTCCATTGGAACTCATTTCATTTAGAGAAATTATCACCTCATTCCTCACACCTTCAAAAAATATTTGTTCTTTAGAAGGTTCCACATTCCACATGAGGCCAATAAGAACCGAAAATACTGATATTAAGCTCGCCAACAAATAGAGCAATATATTCTAGTAGTTCCGTATTCTTAGCAGATCGATTTGATATAGTGCACTGTTAAATGCGGGCGTCTTGCAACCCGGTCACACCTAACACACTATACCAGCCATCTGTTGTTGTATTTTTTCTGACAGATGTACCCAGTTTTGATTATTAGGTTCAGTGTTGATTATCCATTCGCTTCTCACTGAGAGTTATCTGGAGGAGCATATTGTATCATTCAACCTCGTAGAATATTCACACATAAAGCTTTGTGTATGTCCTTCCTGAGCTATTTTTGTTAGTGGTTAAAATTTTAATATGAAAGAACTGCATAGAAACTTGTTTTTTTTTCTAAACCAAGAATGTGATGACCGAAAAAAAATCCATGAGCTCAAATTATAGCTTGTTCAGTCAGAAGAAGATCGCAGCCATTGGTGGATGCCTTTGGTACACAAATGTAAAGATTTTTTTTGAATTGATAATTTGTCAATTGTATCGGAGAAGAATAATCTGTACTAATGGAAGGAAATTCGAATATAAGAGTTAAATAACTTTAGTTTATTGATGGTGCACCAATCAGTGTAATTGTAAAAGAAACGATTTTTTTAACATCATCGTCCTTTAGAATGACAACAAATCCTTTTAACAAATCAATTTCTTTCAAACATTAGATGTCTTTAAGTTGGTCATTTTTTCATGTTAAGTCTATAAAATGTTACATATTAGTATAACGAATTTGGTGTATTTGTTAAATTGCTGTTGATAAAACTAGTCACAGAGAAATAAAAATGATCAATTTCTATTCTTTGTGCAAGCGATTTCATTATAATGAATTGAATTGCTAATAAAATACTGTTTGTTTTGAAAGATAACATTAAAGAATTATTATATTCTATAACAATATCGTTTGTTTTTTTTTCAGATCAACAACTGCACGCGTTTCGCCGCACGATACACGTTTCTTTATTATAGTGTTTGATTATTAGTGCCCGTGGAAACGAACTGAAGTTCAGAATGCTTGGAGAATTGATGCGTATTTATTATTCATTACAGTATAGTATTTGATTATTAATATCCGGGATAAGAAACGGAAGTTCAGAGTGGTTGGAGCATTGAGGCGTGTTTGTTATTCGCTACATTATAATATTTGATTATTAATGCCTGATGTAAGGAACTGAAGTTCAGAATGCTTGGAGGATTGATGCGTTGTGGATTAAGTTTTTGAAACTTATGTTTTGTATTTACGGAATATAGAAAGGGCAAATTTTCCAAAGTATTTGAATGGTTGGTTTGTATAATTGTCTACGTGGCTCATTATTTTAACGTAGCTTACGGTTCGATTGTTATGGAGAAATGTGATCAAGTGGTGTTTTTTATACCAGTTTATGTTGGCATTTCGAAGACTTTTTAAACGTATCAGAAAAAGATATAGTAAAAATTCTAAAGCTTCCAAAACGTTTAATCTCAGAATTCATAGGGTTAACTTGGGTGGTAAAATCATAACCTGCTACGTGGCGAGATGCCCTCACCTAAACTGTATAATATAAGTCTATAAACTTATAATTTTGGTAGATCACAAACTTTGGCTAATTACCAAAAATGACGTTTTAAATACATAAATGTTTCTGGTTTTCCTGTCATAGATCGCCTACTGGTAGCTAAGTGGTACGTCTACAAGACTTAACGACACAGCACACATTGCCCATTGTGCTGCTTTGTGCTTAATTGAAACAAACGTGTGATAGTTCCTAAGAGTATATGAATTTATCTACACTTGTTCTATTTCAGCGCATGAAGTCGTGTTACGTCACAAAGTTTCCGTCATAATAATTTAGCGACGACTTGTTTACTTTCTGGAAGTTTAAAAGTTGTAAAGTAGATGATATAGTTTTAGTTATTTTTTAAACACGTAACGCAATTTAACGCTCGCATTAATTATAATAATTCAAATCAAAATACCTATGGAATCTTTAAGATAATCATCGAAAATACATAGAACGCAATACCTCTTTTAATTTTCGGACCACGCTGAAGTATCGAAAATATAAAAAGAAAATTTAACGGACCTAAATATTTTATTTTAAATAATTTCTAGAGGGCGTGATAACTAATTGTACACGTAGAAAGGTTAAGTTTGTTTCGTAAAAACGATATTCTAAGTCTCATGCTATTCTTGAAACATTTTTATCCATCTCGTTAAATCTGATGGCCATGATTACGAAGTACTCTTATATACAAAAGTTTCTATTGTAACAAAACTCAGTGAAGGACAATGAAGTAATATCATATCATTTACCCTGATAAAATTTTAAAATCTTCTATTGTACGATCCAAATGCGCAAACGTTCATGAGTAAGTTTGTTCGTTTGTTTTGTTTTTGAATTTTGCGCAAAGCTACTCAAGGGCTATTTGCGTTCGCCGTCTTTAATTTAGCAGTGTAAGACTAGAAGGAAGTCAGCTAGTCATCACCACCCACCACCGATTTTTGGACTACTCTTTTACTAACAAATAATGGAATTGACCATAACATTGTAACGCTCTCATGGCTGAAAGGGGCGAGCATGTTTGGTGTAACGGAGATTCGAACGCCTTGAAAGAAAAAGATAGCAAGAATATCAATTGAATTCCATATGGTTCTTAGAAAGATACTATAGACTATGGACCAAAGATTCTACATGGTTCTTAGAAAGATACTATAGACTATGGACCAAAGATTCTACATGGTTCTTAGAAAGATACTATAGACTGTGGACCAAAGATTCTATATGGTTCTTAGAAAGATACTATAGACTGTGGACCAAAGATTCTACATGGTTCTTAGAAAGATACTATAGACTGTGGACCAAAGATTCTATATGGTTCTTAGAAAGATACTATAGGCTGTGGACCAAAGGTTCTATATGGTTCTTAGAAAAGTACTATAGACTGTGGACCAAAGATTCTATATGGTTCTTAGAAGGATGCTATAGATTGTGGACCAAAGATTCTATATGTTTCTTAGAAAGATACTATAGACTGTGGACCAAAGAGAATGAAACGGGATGTAACTTTAGTTTCTTAATGTCTTTAGACAGCACTTCCTTGTCCTATAATTCTTGTCTATATGTTTTTATTCTAACTAGGGTTCACACCTGCTGTTCTATTCTGCAGTTTGCATAATTCAGGTTTCCATTACGCAAAGAAACCTAAAGAAACTACAAGGTTCAAGGAAAAAAAAATCTTTAAATTCTCTGTACCATATTGTGAAGTCTTTATTATTTCGTGGTCGGTAGCAAATCACTCATCGATCAGAGCTCCATCTGTTACTTGTAAGGGGTTTTTCGTATCTTTTACTAGCAGTTCTACTTTTTTTCAAGAATGTGAGAGAGCTTAATCTCTATATTTGTCGTTTAAGTTTTTTTGCAAATTATCAATTATTTCATGCACAGTTACTTGGGTTTGTGCAACTTATTAGCAATTAGTTTCTGGGAGAATGGAGGGAGGGTTTTCTGGTCTACCTTGCAGATGACGAGATGCTGCAATTAGACTTTTGTTACGTTATCTTATTCTTGTAAGAGCCACTCGCTCCGAGATACCATAACATTAACGTATGCATATCTTTCTTACAAAGGTCATTAATCATATGTATTGACTTACCCAAAATGTTTAGCAAAACCAATCGTGATATTTTAAAAGTATTATTTATAAGTTCTTTTTACGTTTGAATTTAGATTGGCTACCGTTTCAGTTGCCTTTAAAAACTATATCATCAGACGCTTCAATGATTGAACAAATACCTTAAAAGCAACGTGATTTTTACAATTTCAATGTTTGAATTTCAAAATCAGGATTCATCAGAAAGTATAATACAACGTGTTCGGAAGATAACTATTCCTAAATAGTTAACTGAAATATAATGAAAAACAAGATTTGTGATTTTGTATTTCTTCGCTTTCGAGTTTTTGTCCTTTTATATTTCCATTCTAATATATTTTGGCGATAGTAATATTAGTATTTGAACGGTCGGAAGGCTTTGTACAATATACAGAGGAATAAATGTGCCATTCCAGTCGGGTTTCTTGCTTTTATCTTCTAACGGAATAAAATAAAACACCAATAAAAAATTACTGAATTGTAACAATACTTGGATGAAAATCTAGCACTTACCAAAACACAGCTACTAAACAAGTGTTTGTTTGTTTTTTGCGCAAAGCTACACCAGGGTTATCTGCGCTAGCCGTCTCTAATTTAGCAGTGTAAAAATAGATGGAAGAAAGCTAGTCATCATCACCAACCGTCAACTTTTGGGCTACTCTTTTACCAACGAATAGTGGGATTGATCGACATATTATAACGCCCCCACGGCTGAAAGGGCGAGCATGCTTGGTGTGAGAGGAATCCGAACATGCTACCCTTGGATTACGAGCTAAACAAGTGTCTTCCAGGACTTGATACTTGTGTTAACTGACAGTAAGAAATAAATATCAGTAGTAATTATTTCAACTAATGGACAGAGAATAAAGAGCCAGACAAAAAAAATTCTGAAAACAAAAGAAAAACAACACAATGTTCCAACACCATCTTTCCATATTAATGATGATATCGAGTGAAAAAAAGAAATCACTTCATAAAGATTATGGCAGGGTATATATTCACTTATGTTAGATCATGTGATCGTAAATATACACAATATTTTGGTAAATTAATTAATTATATTTGTATATCACCACTAGGGCGCTGGTATCATTTTCCATACATTCAAATTTACTCATAATAAGGGTAATCAGCTTGGTGCTGAGTAACGTTTTAATTAGACAAAATTCGTAAATGAACTAAAAGGATAGAAGGAATAATAAATAAACATTAAACAAAGCCATAACATGAAGAAGTAGAATTTATTACCTCACAACCTAAACATTTTACAGAGGGTATTTGTTTGTTTTGGAATTTTGCACAAAGCTACTCGCGGGCTATCTGTGCTAGCCGTCCCTAATTTAACAGTGTAAGACTAGAGGAAGGCAACTAGTCATCACCACCCACCGCCAACTCTTGGGCTACTCTTTTACCAACGAATAGTGGGATTAACCGTCATATTATAACGCCCCCACGGCTGAAAGGGGAGCATGTTTGGTGAAAGGGAAGGCATTAGACCTATTTTAGGTCACATCTCACATCTAAACAACTAATACAAGATACTAACCCAATTAAAAGTAATGTTTCACATGCATTATCATTTATGGTAATAAGCCACTTTCAGAGATAACAACCAACAAAAGGAAAAGATAAACGACAATAATTTTCTACAACGAAGTTCAGCTCGTGAGGTTCAGGGTTTGTTAGTGGTCTTAAATAGAGATATTTGTTATTATTACTAATTGCTGGTTTTATTTCTTTTAATAAATTACCAGACACTAACGCAGATATGGTGAGAATAAACTTAGTGTACCATAAACATATTATGATCTAACTGCTCTGTAATCTATATAAATTATTCTAGAAGGTTTCAACCTTCAAGCAGATGTAGTAATTAGTTAACGCATACTGTTTACTGGACTTGTGACATGATGATAAAAAAAATTGTAATGTGATTATGCTAACTTTCCGTACGATTTACAGTAAAACAACAACACGAAATCATGTGTATCGAGTTGAGAACGCATCCAGGTGTTAAGACATTCAATGGTATATTTTTTATTTACAATCAAATAATCTTTAAGGATCTTTGTAGAGAAATTAAGAAAAAACAATTAATGGGTTTAAGTAAGAAGTTTCTTAATATTGAGTTCAGGATGTTGTAGGTATAAGTACATGTGATATTTTAAACCAAATTTGATACATATTACTAAGAGCTATGCAAGAATTTCTGGTCATATATTGGTAGTTTCATATTATAATAGTAGGGTTTTTAGGAATTTAGTTGAATGACCCCAATGAAGCAAACAAACTATGTACTAAGTTGATTAAAACCATCTTAACTGGTATGGGAAATATGCAGTCTAGGAAATTAATTTCTTAGCGATTTTCTTTACAAATCCTTCATTATTGAGGAATTTTGAATATTTACTACTTTTTATTTTCCAGCAAGTACCTTTGCACTTAATTTAAGAAAGTCACACTGAGCCTTTTAAGATTTAGAATTTCTTTTTTATTTTGATCCATCACAATGAGATCCGTTGGTTGTTATGTAGTAGACATAGCCTCAATCTGACTTATAGAAACGACTAAATTAAACCTTGTGATATATCCCTGACCCAAGAGTTGTTTCTACATTGGATAAAGTTTGGTTGGTTTTGAACTTCACGCAAAGATGCACGAAGGTTATCTGCGCTAGCCATTCCTAAATTAGCAGTGTAAAACTAGAGGGAAGGTAGCTAGTCATCACCACCTACCGCCAACTCTTGGGCTACGCTTGGGCTACCTTAACCACCTGGCCGTGCTGGGCCTGAATATGTAAGTATTATGTGTTTATTTATATACAATAAGCATTAGGAAAATTTCAGTAAAAGTCAATCCAGTCTCAACTTAAAGTTATAACGGATATCGTTGTTAGTAATAACTCCCGAATGCGTTGGGGATATCCCATCTTCCAGACAAATCCCAAATGGTGATGATAAAATAGCCAGTACTCGTGGAATACCAATTAATGGTGTGGAGCTGAGTGCTTATAGCCAGAATGTCTCAGTTTTCATGTACTTTCAGTGTATCCAGCCAGTTGTGGGAAGGCATTTACCCTTAAAAATTCTTATAATTCTTGAAGTCGAAATCTTAAAAGATTTGGGGAAAAACGTCGAGAACTATATTATCAAAACCAGTAAAACAAATCTTACTACCCTCTGTATTTCTTTACGAAATAGAAACCTTGTTTCATTAATTCTATAAAAACTCGATTAAGAATTTTAATTTTTTTCCATATAAAATAGATGTTTTTAACCGGCTCAAAAATAGAATAAAAGGAATGGAAGAATAATTACGCGTGAAAAATTATATTCACAAATTTAAAAAAAAGAAATCAATAATAGAAACCTATTTACAAAAGTACTTTAAAAATACTGTTATTACTGATATAAAAACGCCATTTTGAATGAAATATATAGTTTTTTTTCTTCTAAATTGCTAATTTTATATGTAATTCCAAAATTGTATAAAAATCCCATAAAGTTCATATTTATAAATACAGTTACTAAATCCGTATTTAATTTCCTTATAATATTCTGGGTGTTTTGTTTAAAAAGTATTTTAGTCGCTATTTTAAAATAATTCACATAATTATTTTTGGATTATTAAAACAACATTCCAGTATTGGTATGTTTAAATAACGTAAATGATTTATGTACGGTCATCTCTGTTTCTACGTTCGATTTTACTACACTGTGTGCTGAAATAGATTTGAAATACATAACCATGTCAAATATACTTCATTTTTTATGAAGTATATTTTATATTTTCAAGAGAAAGGAAGAAAGATGGGAATATAAACTACGTAAGAAATATAAAGGTAAGTCTTGTGTTTTTGTTGAAAGTAAGTTTATTTAAGATTTTGTATTATTTTCTTTCTTTTCAAAGGGTGATTTATTTTGTTACTAGGCACAAAGGGTTATTTCTGCTATACCCCGCTAGTACAGCGGTAAGTCTATCAGGCGTTCGATTCCCCTTGGTGGCTTTGCTATAAAAAACACACACACACACTGTGCTTTGCCCCGCAACTGATATCGAAAGGGTAAGTCCACAGACATGCTACTGTGTCAGTGGGAAACTGGTAAGCGTGGAGGTTGAGAGTTGTAATAGGTTAAGGTGACACCTGGGATTAATAGTGCATTCTTTACTAAAATCTTTTAACTGTTTCTTTAATATTAAATTTAGCATTGTACTATGGTGTCAATATTTTAGCTATTTATTTCATTATATATATCTATATAATATTTATATAATTGTTAACATAAGTTAAAAAAAAATTATAGAATGAGTGGCTATCGTATATTCTACATAATATATCAAAACCTTACATGAAACGTAATCAAATTTAATTTTAAAGAGAATCAAACAGAAAAAAGGAAAATAACAAGACAAAAAATGTGTTTGAAAAAATAAAAACTGAGCCATAAAACAAATAATGAGCCAGTATATTATTTATTATCTAAAACTGAGCCATAAAACAAATAATGAGCCAGTCTATTATTTATTAACTAAAACTGAGCCATAAAACAAATAATGAGCCAGTCTATTATTTATTAACTAAAACTCAGCCATAAAACAAATAATGAGCCAGTCTATTATTTATTATCTAAAACTGAGCCATAAAACAAATAATGAACCAGTCTATTATTTATTATCTAAAACTGAGCCATAAAACAAATAATGAGCCAGTCTATTATTTATTAACTAAAACTGAACCATAAAACAAATAATGAGCCAGTCTATTATTTATTATCTAAAACTGAGCCATAAAACAAATAATGAGCCAGTCTATTATTTATTATCAAAAACTGAACCATAAAACAAATAATGAGCTAGTCTATTATTTATTATCTAAAACCGAACCATAAAACAAATAATGAGCCAGTATATTATTTATTATCTAAAACTGAGCAATAAAACAAATAATGAGCCAGTCTATTATTTCTTATCTAAAACTGAGCCATAAAACAAATAATGAGCCAGTATATTATTTATTATCTAAAACTGAGCCATAAGACAAATAATGAGCCAGTCTATTATTTATTATCTAAAACTGAGCCATAAAACAAATAATGAGCCAGTCTATTATTTATTATCTAAAACTGAGCCATAAAACAAATAATGAGCCAGTCTATTATTTATTATCTAAAACTGAGCCATAAAACAAATAATGAGCCAGTCTATTATTTATTATCTAAAACTGAGCCATAAAACAAATAATGAGCCAGTCTATTATTTATTATCTAAAACTGAGCCATAAAACAAATAATGAGCCAGTCTATTATTTATTATCTAAAACTGAGCCATAAAACAAATAATGAGCCAGTCTATTATTTATTATCTAAAACTGAGCCATAAAACAAATAATGAGCCAGTCTATTATTTATTATCTAAAACTGAGCCATAAAACTAATAATGAGCTAGTCTATTATTTATTATCTAAAACTGAGCCATAAAACAAATAATGAGCCAGTCTATTATTTATTATCTAAAACTGAGCCATAAAACAAATAATGGACCAGTCTATTATTTATTATCTAAAACTGAGCCATAAAACAAATAATGAGCCAGTCTATTATTTATTATCTAAAACTGAGCCATAAAACAAATAATGAGCCAGTCTATTATTTATTATCTAAAACTGAGCCATAAAACAAATAATGAGCCAGTCTATTATTTATTATCTAAAACTGAGCCATAAAACAAATAATTAGCCAGTCTATTATTTATTCACTTATGTTTCGTTGTTCCTTTTCCTTTCCTTAAATTATACTTGTACACATATATTCAAATTGTATGAAAACACTTTAAGAAAGCTAACAATAACTCGAATGGATAAAATCTGTCATGTGACAGTTTGTTATGGGTAAAAGTTTTCATGTGACATCGTTTGTTATTGGTGTTAAACGAGTTTAATGATTTCAAACAAATTTTATTAGCTTAAATTACTGTTGTTGTATTTTCTTAATATTTAAGCAGGAATACGTATTATAAAAAAAGCAGTAGAAACAACAAAGTGTCTCGTGACAGCTAATAGGACCATTAGTCAAACTGTGCATACTTTCAAACAATGATAGCTAGCTTAGTTTGTTATCGTTTATTATCTATAAACATATAGATTATATAAGACATTAATACAACATAAGCCAATTCGTCCAAGCAGTTCACTCGATAACTACTCTCCTTTATTTTCTTTAGAAACATCCCATTCTTAACTTTAACTTCTATTTGTTAGGGCCAGGCGTAATCTATTTGTTTGTTTGTTTTTCAATTTCGCTTAAAGCTACACGAGGGCTATCTGCGCTAGCCGTCCCTAATTTAGCAGTGTAAGACTAGAGGGAAGGAAGCAAGTCATCACCACCCACCGCCAACTCTTGGGCTACTCTTTTACCAACGAATAGTAGGATTGACCGTCCCATTATAACACTTCTAAGGCTGAAAGGGCGAGCATGTTTGGTGTGACGGGGATTCGAACCCGCGACCCTCGAATTACGAGTTAAGTGCCTTAACCACCCATGCCGGGCCTTCGAACTTTGAATCCGATTGTTTAGTAAGAGGAACCAGTTATGGTGTCAGTTCGTCTATCAGCTGCCTTCCCTTTATATCAATCTAAATATCCTTTGTATATTCCTGTACGAATATCTGAAATAAACAAGTCTTTTATTTTCACACTCAACTAAATGTATTACAATACGTCTAACGTTAACAGGATACGATGCTACATGCTTCAAATACTATGCAACAGAAGCTCCCTTACTATCACGCATTCGCTGAAACGTGCGTGGTCCATAACTTAATGGTTTAAGTAACAGTGGAGACTTCATGTTGAAAATTATCATAAGCATACGGCCATAACGATAATAGTGATAACCATAATAAAACTGAATGTAAAAAAAAAAAATTATATCAGTGTATGACATCATAAAATTGCACCTACCTCATAAGGGCTATATTGTTTTCGCTTATACTTAACTGTCTTATCATTAATTGCACTACCTCATAAGGGCTATATTGTTATACTTAACTGTCTTGTTATCATTAATTGCACTACCTCATAAGGGCTATATTGTTATACTTAACTGTGTTGTTATCATTAATTGCACTACCTCATAAGGGCTATATTGTTATACTTAACTGTCTTGTTATCATTAATTGCACTACCTCATAAGGGCTATATTGTTATACTTAACTGTCTTGTTATCATTAATTGCACTACCTCATAAGGGCTATATTGTTATACTTAACTGTCTTGTTATCATTAATTGCACTACCTCATAAAGGCTATATTGTTATACTTAACTGTCTTGTTATCATAAATTGCACTACCTCATAAGGGCTATATTGTTATACTTAACTGTCTTGTTATCATTAAGTTTAACAAAGCCTACATTAGCTTCAACGGATCCAGAACTGAATTTCATTCGATAAACAAGAATTTCAGTTGAATTATAGCTGCAATAATCATCATTGCGTTAATAATACAGGCTGTGGCTTTGTCAAAATATAACCTTTACGGTGATGTTTAGATGTCTCAGGTTCAAACTGACATCATTAAACTCATTTTGGATAATTGGCATATTTAGTAATTACATTTCCGTGAACGACTTGATCGAGTTAGAAGAGTTTAATTAGGTTTATAGCATGTAGTGTGATCTCGTGATGTGTTAGGCGAAATGACTTACTTTAATGTACATCTATTTGACGAATTTCTCAATCTGTAGCAAACAGCAGAACTTTGTAGTTTCCTCTGATCTGAAAGCTGCTTCTCTAATTTATAGCGTCTTACCTAAAGGGATAATAATGGTTAATTCGGTGATGATCTCTGATTTTGTATAGTTATGTTTATTACTAACTAGCTCTCAAAGCAATATCATCGGGTTTGTACTCTAAAGTCCACTATAAAATTCAGTTGAAGCCATCTCATCACTCATAGTCGAGTGCGTCATGTGTCATTATAACTTTTCTACAAAATTTCATTTCAAATAGTACACGCTTTTGATGGTAGACATGAATATATAATAAATTCTAATGGTTAAACTGATATGTACGTAGATAAATATATATACACATACATACATATACATTAAAAGTTTTAACTTGAAGGATTTTAGAAAACAAATACGTTTGTGAATCTCTGAAAACACATTTTAAAGAAAAATATCACCCAACACTTTTCAATCTGCCTTTTGTATATCATTGAAATGAAAACACAGGATCAGGATTTAGATAAATGTTATTCTTGTTTCAAAACATCTTGCTTGAGAAACGTATTGTTTTCTTTCTATGATATTACTGTTGTCCGATGTTTCTAAAATATCGGTATGCTGCATGTTTTAATAAATTTCTTAATAGCTCCTAAGCCTTAAAACAACAAAAGTATTTGAAGTATGTGTTGGTTGTTTTTTTTTTTTTTTTTATTGTTGCGGGCAATGAAAAACAATCCAATCTATGCTTAGTTGTTATCTGGAGAAAGAGAGGGAGGTATTTCATATATACTATCTAATAGTCTTACTAGACGGTTTTTCTGTATATTGGTGATCGTCACGTTATCCAAGGATAGAGCAAGGAAGTTGAAGCAATTGATTAGTTCCCATAATGCTTCGCTTCATCTGCATGGGCCATTTGCCGCCATGGAGCTGCAATATCGCGACCAGTTACGTCGCTCTAATGGGACACTTCCTCAGTCAACTAGGACTAATGGCCGGAACAGCCGACAGCCAGTTGGTCATCAGTTTTTCCAAATACCCTTCTAGTAGGTTTTGATGACAGAAACTATTCTCGTGAGCAGAGGAGTCGAAATTTTTTCTGCGTTTAGTCTTTTTTTTCCCGTTCATTTTTATTTGTTCCTGCTAAACACATTTTCGTACAAATAGATGAGATAAATCACTAAGTTATCTTATACTTATGGAGTTGGTGTTTAATCAGAACGCATTCTTATGAATATTGAGGGAAACGTGAGTTGATAATGGAGTTATTAGCAATCCTCTCAGTTTCTTCTCGCACTTGTTAACGTACACGTATTTCCGTTAATTTATGTTCGTATTATATTGCGATAATGGATTAAAAATGTGTTGAGTGTACATACGTAAGCAAGTATAAAAATAAATTGTTTTGTTTGTTTTTTGAATTTCACACAAAGTTACAACTATCTCCGTTAGCCGTCTGTTAATTAGCAGTGTGAAACTAGAGGGAAAGCAACTAGTCATCAATATCCACCGCCAACTCTTGAGCTACTCTTTTACCAAAAAATGGTGGGATTGACCGTCAATTTATAACACTCCCATTGCTGATAAGGCGAGTGTATTCGGTGCAACGGGGATTCGAACCTGCACCCCTCAGATTACAGTCGAACGCTCTAGCCATCCGGCCATAGAAATAACTATGAGCACAACTTTCGTATACAAACAACGTCTTAGCATTAGTATGCTAATTATAGATGAAAGACAAAGTGTTTACCTGTTTTTTCCTACTTTAATCTGTATTAACATGGATACACTAATTGCGTTGTTTAACTTCAATTTTCTTAGGTTACGTTTTCATTACAATTACCCACGTATTTTACTGAAACGCTAGGACTATAGAATACAACTGCAGAAGTGTTTGAAAGTTCTTGAAACAAAATCAGTGGAGTATATAAACATCACTATGCCATACTGAAATCTGATGTTTGCATAATAATTTTCTCATCACATTTACTGAAATATGCTATTTCGGGTTAGACGTAGCCTAACGTTTTTCAAAGGGCCGTGCTACGCTACATAAGTCTAGTGCATGGCGCTGAACAAGTTACGAATGTTCGGCTGTTACCAATAATTTGGTTATTCGGTTAAAGTATCTGCATATTCTTCTCACTGGTTGTAATGACCTTTGTGCTTCTGACTTGATTGTTTATCAAGTCCATATACTGTTTGGGGATATTAAATAGCATATGCTATTAGAATATCTATCTTTCTCTCTGTCATGGCCTGGCATGGCCAAGCGCGTAAGGCGTGCGACTCGTAATCCGAGGGTCGCGGGTTCGCGCCCGCGTCGCGCTAAACATGCTCGCCCTCCCAGCCGTGGGGACGTATAATGTAACGGTCAATCCCACTATTCGTTGGTAAAAGAGTAGCCCAAGAGTTGGCGGTGGGTGGTGATGACTAGCTGCCTTCCCTCTAGTCTTACACTGCTAAATTATGGACGGCTAGCACAGATAGCCCTCGAGTAGCTTTGTGCGAAATTCTAAAACAAACAAACAAACTTCTCTCTGTATATATGACACAAAAATCTGTGTGTGTGTTTGTCTGTTATCTAACTATTCCTAAGTCGCTGGACCAATGTCAACCAAATTTTGTGGAATGATAGTTTGGAACAAGGGTTAAGTTGATCAGGTGCTTACAACCCATCCACTCTACATTATTTCTTCCATTGAGCGTTTATTATCTTTGACGTAGGTTAATGTTAACGATAGTCAAAGCTGGCGCTTCATCCTTTCACCGAAAATGAATTTAAATATTTCTATAACATAACATTCACATAGTGAGGAAGGAGGAAATGGAGCGTCTTATATATCGCTAGCGCTCTCTATAGAGAAGCACAGATAGTCCTCGTGTAGCTTTACGCGAAATTAAAAACAAACAAACATAAACAATCTATAGAGGAATTCAATGGGAATAATGGCCACCACTTCTGAAATAACACGGAAATTCAGCTGCAGTTTCTGCTCCAACAACCGCTATAAGACTGATATACAGTGTCATTTGTTTTAGCTATACCAGCTTCTTACTTTCGTCCATGACTCTTGAACTTCGGCCAGTAAGTGACTTCTGGAGCCAGTGATCGTAAATTAATTAATCGCGTGTAACGCTGTGGAAGAACATTAAGAGCTGGAACTGAAAGCGGGTAACAGAAAGCACACCTACGGCCACTATTTTGGTCAATACCGCTTTCTACAAAGTCACCTGACCATCACACAATTTTTCCTGTGTTTTAGGTACATACACATTGAGTACTTAAAGGTCATACAAAACGTTTGGTGAGGTAATAATGAATACTGTAATACAATGTTATGTTATATATAACTTGTGTGAAAATTAGGTATTTTGTGTTATTTTCCATAGCATCTACAAAGGACCAGTACCTCAAGTTGTAATATATAATTACCATCTTATTCAAATCTAAGATAAAATATTTTTGTGCTAAACTTCGAAATTCTTTGAAAAGTAAACTGAAATAAATAATACAATATCTTAAATGTTTGATTATATATATATATACACGTACATACGTATAGCAATACGTATTGAAAACGTAATGAAATATGTGTAAATATATATTTAACGGAATATGTTTTACCCGTGTGTTCATGAGGTCTTAACAATGAGTTTGTTGTTGTATTGGTTTATCAGTTAATCTATTGTTATAAATGCAATTACTGTTTTTTGTATGAGCTACCAACGTAATTTAGACGACCCATCATGCACCATTAGGAAAACTTGGATATTTTATTATGTCATTTACACTCTATTCTTTTAGTTTATAATTATGAATGTGTAACTTAATGATTAATTAATTAATTAAGAATAAAAGTTTGCTTCTTAAGTAAAAGAATGAGGATATGATATGATAAAATGAAATAAATGTTTCATTAGTGACGTATTTTGTCGGGAAACTAAATTGAGCTGACGATCCCGTATTTTTTTATTAGTCCTAGATAATGAGCAGCCGTCGAATCTTGAACACATGAGAACCACATACAAATGAATTATCCATTCCTTCTTGTTTTTACTTTGCTCAATAGGTTTAATATCTATGTGGTAAAAAGAAAGGTGCCTGAATGTGTCCCTGCAAGTTTGTGTGTGCGTGAACCATCCCTCAGATTAGGCTTCTGTGCTTTATATCAAAGCTCGTGCCTCGCAGAAGACTTTTGTACATTCTATCAAAGCTCGTGCCTCGTAGGAATAGTATTCCAAGGGTAATGTTATATGGCTTCTCTATTTCATTCGTTTTGTGTACTGTTTATGATATGGTTTCGTGAACAGTATTGGAATTTTAGAAACACGTAAACCGAACATACGAACTCTTTTGTATCACAGGTATTATCACAGACCGATAAAACACAATGTATCAGCATACGTGTCTCTAGTAGAATAAACACATAACTTGAGTTAATAATAATAACAATAATGTATTTTTCACGGTAATTAAATCTATTGGGTATGTAAAAAAAACTCCCAATATGCTTAAAAGAGTTTGTTTGTTTTTGTGCCGAATTTAGGACTATTAAATATTTATTTAAAGAAGAAAACAAAATCTCTGTTAGACCAAGAGTGAAATTAAATATTTATTTAGGGTTTTAATAATTGTCTGATGACGATTCAAGGAGATCAGTTAAAAATTCAAAATTAAAAAAATATCTCTTTTAATTGAAGCAATATGTATTCGTTCATAATATTTGTACAGAAATATATAGAACTTTATCCAAAACAAATATCAAAAACTTTGGCCAGATGGTAAATATCTGTATCATAATTTTTTGACATTTTATATATATAATGTCACATAGTTACTTCATGTTTAACAAAACCTCAGGGGTCTTATTTTAATGACCCTTGGGAAGCAGCCGCGACGAACGACATGCAATACTGCTCTCTCAAACTGTAGAAAGAAGGACAATCTAGCTTTTAAAACAGACACTTAGGCAGGTAATATAACTAATCTATTGTAGGAATACCGCGGGGATAGCCAGTGAACGTTTCCTTTGTACAAATCTACTTTTATATTCCGTAAGTTATAAGAAATCTGTAAATGTATATAGATTTTTGTTGTATCTCCTGCTGAAAGGAACTCCAAGAGATTTTTATGGTTTGGTAAACAAACTGTCAAAAACACGCTTTCTGTCACGAGAGGCTGCGGAGATAGTATTAACGGTAGGGAAATACAAAAATCTGTGATATGAAACTCTAGTGGAAAGAAATAGGAGGAAGCTCGCTTTAGTCCTTGCTTGAAATCTATATCAGGGAAGAGCAATTCATCTTTTATTTACTAGTAGCAGAGTGAACCTGGTCCGTTAAATCATTCTTTTTTCATAAGAAACATTTTACTGAAATAAGTTAACTTTGTACTTTAATATTACTATTATTTTAGGGATGGACCATATGTTTCGAGTAAAACGACTTTCCAATTAAAAATTAATTTACTGAATTTTTTGTCCCTCCCGGGACAGCAACAAGTCTTCGGATTTACAACTCTAAAATCAGGGGTTTGATTCTCCGTGGTGGACACAGCAGATACCCCGACGTGGCTTTGCTATAAGAAAATACACACAGTTTAGCAATTACAGGTTATTGTATTTTGTATTGAAATGAAGGATATCAGATGACAGGCAGTTAGAGCTACTGTTCGATCCACAGCATTGATTTAGGTTAGGTTTCCAGGTTAAGTCGTTCGCCAGCTGTTTCCAAAACGAACTGAAAAATGATTGTTTGATGCAATGGGTAACTCCAAACTCTTCAATTTTTTTCTGTTTTTTAACACTTGCCACAAGAGCTAGCCTACCATCTCGATGTTGGGGAAAAAATAGTCATTCCGTAAGGGTTTGGGTTCCTTTGATTAGATAAAAAGATATTTGGTACAATTTCTGAAGTCTAGGTCGCTGGACCATACTCGTGACTGGACCCGAGACCATGATAGTCAACATGGATAAGTTAACTTTTAAGTTTAGGTAAAACAATGTAGCGATGAAACATGCTTGAAATGTTCAAGATATGGTTGTGAATGTGATGGTTGCAGTGTAACGATGAAGCTAAACCACTGGTCCAAGTCGCATGAGAAAAGAACTTATTTTAAGACATTCAAATCGATCTAAAAACCCAGCTAAATCAGAGATTCGTCAACTGATTGCTTCATTGACAGAGAAACACAAAAAAAAATCATAATAGTATCGTTATGTACATAATTGGGGACCAGGATCGAGTATAAGAAATCTTTAGATTCAATAATGTGTGAAACTTAAAGGTACTGTAAAGTCCAAATATCCAGTGTTGAAGTTGAATTAGATGAACAATGCATTACAAGATTATTTCCCTAGCGATTTTCAAATTAACTATAAGAAGGATAGTATTAGGTCTGGTATGGTACTACCATAGTATGATCAATATATATTTCATCTTATCATATTTCCATTAATATTTAGTTGTTGTTTATTTTCAGCTTTAAAGTTGTACCGAGTTTCAGTCATTGAAATTTATCGAAAATGTGTTATAGCAGTGTTATCAATTTCCTTCACAATCTAATTTATCAAAGTTGGTGTTCTGTTGTCTTTACGTAAAATTTCTGGTCTATCTTTTTATCAAGATACTCTACAATCCTTGTTTTCATTTTGCTTAGATTTGGCAAAGTCAAGTGTTTCATCGCAGGTACTCACTACTTAAACTAGAATATCAGAGGTAAAAGCGTTGTGAGGAATGTTAAAATATCTTTATTTTTTCAGTTACTGATGACTGGATGCCAGAAGCAAGTGTTATAAAGCCATTCTCAGTTGCTGAATGCCTATGTTATTTATGTCAATACATAAGTCTGTTATAGTTGAAAATTAACTTATTAAGAAAAGCAACATAAGATAAGATAAAAAACGTTTTACTAAGAGTTCAATTTCCTGGTCACAGTCTTTGCTTTCAGAACAGTAGTGGTAACTAAAGTGCCATGCATTATTGTCAGATGTATTTCTAGTTAATTTGGAGTACATTTTTTGAAAGTTGTAATTACATTTCAGCTCATCCCATCACAGTGATCTTTGAACAAGTACTGGATTCCTTGAAATTAATATATATTTGGGTCCGAATAGGAAATGATGTCAGACTTTTATCACTTATAACAATAATAAAAAAAGAACAAATAAGTATTCTCAATTTTCGATATGTTTTGCAAGTACCTCTGAAATATTGAATAGTTAGCTAAGCAATACATATATAATAACGTGAATTTGAAAAAAAAAAAGTTATCTTAGAAATAGTTGCTTATGAAAGGTATCTAATTCGGTCGAGAGATATGCAAAAATAAACAGAATTATCAGAAGAAAAATTCTCAGCCAACTGGGGTTCGCCATGCGATTGTTAAACCTGAGGATTATTTTTCTAAAATAAGAGGATTAAGAAAAAAAATTATGTGATGACTCAACTGGTGGAGTGTTTGTTAGACATACAAAAAGCATGAGGTTCAATTCCAACAGCTGCAATCCTCTTATTGTTCAGCGGTAAGTTTGTGGGCGTGTAACGCTAGAAGTAGGGTTTCGATACCCTCGGTGGGCAGAATATAGATGGCACACGTGTAGCTTTGTGCTTAACTACAAATAAAACTCAAGAACTGCAACAGTTACATTTCCACACATTTCAAGTTAAACGCAATTTACCGATAATATATTGGTCTATGTATATGTGTCGAAAGGTTCCTACACTCAGTGTAACTCCCCAGAAAAACTGAATAAAAAAGTTGAGCAGTATAAGCTTGTTCCATAAGTTCCCCTCCTTTATTTTTATTCAGAAAGAGTGACACCTGGGAGAAACGATTAACATGCTGTAAATATGTTCTCTTGAAGATTGATCACTCAAGTAATGGTAATATTGCGACTGTCTTAATAACTTTATAAAATTCGTTTGAAAACGTATACTTTAACTACAAAGATTAGCCCAAGAACGGCTAATGGTGGGGGGGGGGGTTGATTGACTGTCTTATCTCTATCTAGTCTGTCAGTTCAAAATTAGGGCTGGCTAGGAGAAATCATTTTTAAGTACCTTGGTACGAATATCCAAAAACAAACAAGAAAATACACTTGGCACTCACATTTCTAATAAGAGTGTTTGGGTTATTGGTACCTCACAAACTCGTCCTAAAATTACCAGCTTAATATGTTCACTGGATGGCTCATGAATGCCATTGTATACTTCAAAAGACGCATTATACATTAATGCAGTGAAGAAAGTGGTCATTTAAAAGTTAAACTATTACAACTTACACTGTATATTGTAACAGTATGTAATAGTAGGACGAATAAAATACTAAAAACAAAAACTCATCAAAATAGTATTTACATTTCTTCATCGAATTCTTGGAAGATGATAACAGTCAAAGTTTGACGCCAAAGCTTAAATTTGTATTCATTAATGTGATTCACTTTTCATTTAGAATTTATTTAAAAGTGTTGATTTCACGAGATATTACTAACTCTTGTTCCTGCTGGTTTTATATTTATTTATCAATAAAACATCATAAGAGACGATTAACTTTTAATACTTGAAATGTATTGATGATTTAATCCCAGTATATATATATATATATTTCATTCAACTATTACAAATAACACAAAGTAAAACTCAAGAACGGAATGTTAGCACACAAAAAAAAAATGGTACGTTGCTACGAAACTAAGCTATAAGCTAGGCCTATAAATCATGTGATAAAAATCCATCAGTTCTTTTGCGGTCTTTTTATCTATTTTTCATGTTTGTTTTTTTTTTTAAATTTTGCACAAAGCTACTCGAGGGCTATCTGCGCTAGCCGTCCCTAATTTAGCAGTGTAAGACTAGAGGGAAGGCAGCTAGTCATCACCACCCACAACCAACTCTTAGGCTACTCTTTTACCAGCGAATAGTGAGATTGACCATCACATTATAACGCCCCACGGCTGAAAGGGCGAGCATGTTTGGTGCAAAAGGGATTCGAACCCGCGAGTCGGGCCTTATTTTTCATGTAAAATGTATCACCCGTAATTGTAATTATAATAACAATATTAATATATATTCTTGCAGATGTGGTTGCAACTAAAATAGAATAAAACATGATTTTTTTAAATACTATATCAAATTGCTTTACACGATTTAACCGATTCGTTATAAACTATAACAATACAGTTTAATTGAAATAACAATATTTTACTTACAATGCATTTAAAGAAACAATTGCTTAATTTGTTACGTAAAAGTTTTTATTTAATATCTTAAGTAATTAAGTGCACCTACTGAGGTCCCCTGAATAAATAGCGTGACCTCACAAGGGTCTGGTCGAACATTCAGAAGCAGGAATTTCCGATCTATATATCTGACGGTCCACCTCTCTTCTTTATATCCCATCATCTTTACAACTGAACCGTAAAAACAGAGACGACCACGTATTTAGTTGGATGAACTCATATTTACACTCCAACAAACAGTAACTTCAAGGGACCATCCAGACATTTTCCGTTGTTTCCGATCAATTAGATAACCAAAATGAAAGGCTCTAAAAATACTGATGCATTGATGTAGCCCATCAGTTTGGGCAGAATGATATTGTCTCACGTAGGTCTTTCACATAGGTGAAAATGTAAAGTGCCATCTGCAATTGTACACATTTAACACGTAGGAGAATCATGAGATGAACCTTTGATAGCAAAACGGCGAGTGTATCTTTGCTTTTTAAAGTTGTCACGTCTGTACAGTAAACTCATCTAATATCTGAAGAGTTATTACCGTGTACGTTTGTAAAAAAAGTGTGTTTTTGCTATTTGATAACAATTTGACGGAGAGTTGAAAAACCATGATGACCATCGCTGAAGTCAGTTGACCTGTTTTTATATCTGTGATTCAATACCTGACTTTTGTTGAGGTAAAAAAAAATGTGATCGTGTTGACAAATTTTAAATGCAATAGACTACATCAGATTTTGACCATAAGGATGCCCTCCAGTGGCTCAGCGGTATGTCTGCGGACTAACAACGCTAAAACCGTGTTTCGATATCCGTGGTGGGCAGAGCACAGATAGCCCATCGTGTAGCTTTGTGCTTAATTCAAAACAACAACAACCATCATGACACAATTCGATCGTATTACTTTCTATAATCTAAGTAATTATTACGTATTAAATATTATGTGCTCAAAAAAAGGGTTTAATATGGCGCTCGACTTGTAATCACACAAAATATGCTCGCCATTACAGCCGTGGAGGTGTTATAACGTTGCAGCCAACCCAACTATTCGTTGGTAGTTGAGTAGCCCAAACGTTACTGGTGGGTGGTGATGATTAGCTGCCTGTCCTCTAGTCTCACACTGCTAACTTAGGGACGGCTAGCAAAGATAGCTCTGGTGTAGCTTTGCGCGAAATTAAAAAAAAAAAGAAGCAAATAATTAATTTTTGGATTGCTATTCAATTATCAAATTTCTTGATCACTTTAATCTCGTCAACATCGTTTTTGTTTGTCACTGTTGGTGAAACTACGGTTGTTTTTTTTTTTTGTTACAAACTATCTAAGGGATATAAAAATGTTTCTGTTATGAGAAACGTATACCACTACATCTTACAACACCAAGCCAAGCGAAAACTAATTACTAGTTACGGCCTTTACAGACATGCTCTTCTAATGATTTTAAAGAACTGTCGTAAATTCCCAGATGTGTGTGTAGATTTCTCTCTCATGACTGCTATAAAATGACTTAGAGCTGTCGTATTGGTAATTTTTCGTGTTAAAATGTTAATATTAGATGACCTAATTGAGGCAACAAGAAATCAAGTGACACAGAAGTGTGTTTTGTATTTACTTTTAATTACAGTTTTTTTTTTACGAAATCCTAAATTTGCAGAAATACAAAATAAACAATAGTAAAACACGATCATTTAATAAGCATAACACTTGGTAACGTAAACTACGGTAACACAAAAGTGGTGAAAACGTTGTTCGACTTCGCTAATATATTTACGAGAATAAAGATACGCTTAATTGTTTATGTGTTTAGAAATTCGAGCAAAGCTACACCAGAACTACCTTCGCTAGTGGTCCTTAAGTTAACAGAGTTAACTGAAAGACATGCAGCTAGTCATCACCACCCACCGCTAACGCTTGGGCTACTTTGGTACTAACGAATAGTAGGATTGATCTTCACTTTTTATAACGACCTCACGGCTGAAAGGGCGAGCATGTTTGGTGGAAAGGCGATTGAAATTCGCGAACCTCAGATTACGAGTCGAGCGCACTAACCACCCGGCCATCCCAGGCCTAATTATGCTTAACGCGAAGTTCACATATTAATACACTTCAATAGACCTAGCCAGAACAGCCCATCCACTTATTCTGGTTTTCAAAAGGATACAGCAACTCACAAGATGCTTATCACAGTCTCAAATATAAGACGCTATCTTGCACTGTGTCGCTTCTTCTGTGTGGGTATTTGGGTATGTTAATTTTTGAATACCCAGGAGGGTCAGGTGCACAAGACCTCTTCCTCCATCCCTAACTATGATGTTGTCTATTCTTTGGGGTGTATTATTGGGTATAACTTTGGGCCACAGTATTACATCGTACTTAGGCCCGTTTCAGGGCAATGTCCATGTATATATAGTCTTGAAAAGTTTTTATTTTCCTTCACTTGTATATTCATAATATTTTTTTCCATATATATAAAATACTACTACTACTACTACTACTACTACTACTAATAATAATATAATAATATAACAATAATAATATTAATAATAATAATATAACAATAATAATATTAATAATAATAATAATAATAATAATATAATAATAATAATATTATTAATAATAATAATATAATAATAATAATAAAGCACGTATAAAAAAGGAAAAATAAATAAACAGAAATAAAGTAGGTACAATAAAATATAACTAGTTTTAAGCGTCTAGTGCATGGTGGCCAGCTTGTTTTATATTTCTTAAGTATATATTTATAGAAGAGAGGTACTTAGGACTATGTTCATCATGCACGTAGTATCTGTCGAGATCACACATTAAGTCATGTTTATGCCAATTTTTTCAGGTATTGGCTCTACGTGTGCAAACTTGTGCATGAATGTTTTATATTCTTTGTAGGCAGGAGATGCATATTCTATTATAGGTCTGATGTATGTTTTGTAGCTTTTTTAATATATTGTCAGGTGATGTTCCTTGATTTTTACCTGAAAGACTTCTTGCATAATTCGCTCTTTTCCAGATTCTAATCAGGATATTGTTTGTATGCTGTATCCACGTTAATATGGTTTCATAAGTTAATCCTAGAAATTTTGCAGAAGTAGCAGTCAGTAAAAGTGATCCATTCATGTATAACTTGGTGGATCTTTTTTCAGTTTATTTAATCTGCTGAATAATATTACTTGGGTTCTCGGAATATTAATTTTTATTCTGTATTTCTGGCTGTATTCTTCTCTATTATGTAATACTGGTTGGAGGTGTGTTTGCTGCTGTTGAAGGAGTGAGGGCACTTGTCCAGACCGCTACATCGTCAGCAAATTGTGATGCAAAACCTAAGTTTAGGTCCAACAGTGGCATATTACTCACACACATGATAACTAAGATAGGGCTAACTACCCTTTTCTGCGGGACTCCTGCTTCGAGTGAAAAGGACCCTGAGTGGGCCCCATTCACATCAACTTTACACGTTCTGTTTTCCAGGAAATTGGATATTGCACTGTGTCATGAGAATTTGTTTGTTTGTTTTAAATTTCGCGTAAAGATACTCAAGGGCTATTTGCGCTAGCCGTTTCTAATTTAGCAGTTTAAAACTAGAGGGGAGGCAGCTAGTCCTCACCACCCACCGCCAACTCTTGAGCTATTCTTTTACCAACGAATAGTGGGATTGACCATCACTTTATAACGCTCCCACGGCTAAAAGAGCGAGCATGTTTGGTGCGACGGGGATTCAAACCTGCGATTGTCGGATTACGAGTCGAGTGCCTTAACCCACCTGGCCATGCCGGGCCGTGTCATGAGAATCAAGTTTATGTTTATTGTTTGTTTTTAAATTTCGCGCAAAGCTATACGAAGGCTATCTGCGCTAGCCGTTCCTAATTTAGCAGTGTAAGACTAGAGGAAGGCAACTAGTCAATACCACTCACCGCCAACTCTTGGGTACTTTTTCTTACTAACGAAAAGTGGGATTAACTGTAGGCTTATAACACCCAACAAATGAAAATCCGAGCGTGTTTTGTGTGACGAGGAAACTTATATTGAAGAAGAATGAAATAATGTGTTTAGAATTATGAATCTCTTTACTTTCAGTTCGATAATATTTTTTGGGCACAATACATGCAGGTCCGGCATGGCCATAAGGCACTCGACTCGTAGTCCGCGGGTTCGAATCCCGTCACACCAAACAAACTCGGCCTTTCAATTGTCGATCCCACTATTTTTTTGGTAAAAGAGTAGCTCAAGAATTGGCGGTGGGTGGTGATGACTAGCTGCCTTCCCTCTAGTCTTACACTGCTAAATTAGGGACGGCTAGCCCAGATAGCTCTCGTGTAGCTATGCGCGAAATTCAAAACAAACAGGAATCAAACCAATACATACATCCTATTTTACGTATACGATTTAAACATTCCCATTTTCAATACGCAAAAGCTTAAAGTGCGGTGGGTGTTTTGAGATATCGTTCGGACTCGAACCCGACTCGTCAACTAGCTTTACTAAAGGGCCAATCCATGCTTGTACATTTATCTAAAGATTTTCGCCATTCTATTTTCCAAGCTTCCCGCTAGTACAGCGGTAAGTCTACGGATTTACATCGCTAAAATCAGCGGTTCGATTCCCCTCGGTAGGCTCAGCAGGTAGCCCGATGTGGCTTTGCAACAAGAGCACACACACACTATTCTTCAATATCTGTATGCATAGAACGTTATGTATATGTTTTCAGTATTCCCATCTTCAATACTTAATACGTGTATTTTATGTATGTGTAATAAAGTGGACGTAAAGCCTTATTTAAAACATACAATTGCCTAGCATGCATACCTCTAGGTCCTTCAGTGGCACAGCAGTATATCTGTAGACTTACAAAGCTATAAAAAAACAACTTTCGATAGCCATGGTAGGCAGAGGACGGATAGCCCATTGTGTAACTTTGTGCTTAATTAAAAAAAAACAGCAGCAACGTCGTACATCTAGGTAAACGTAACGGTTAGTGTAACGTAAATTTACGTCTGTTTCAGTGGAAAAGGTAACATAATGCTGTGTTCAGTACATGAATGTAAGAAAAGAAAAATCAACTGTTTATAGACAATAATTCGTTCCCCAAATTTGGTTTTTCTCTTGCTTTTACGTCTATTTGTTTTAGGGTTATGTCATATAGAT
Source organism: Tachypleus tridentatus (assembly GCF_004210375.1). Classification (NCBI taxonomy): domain Eukaryota; kingdom Metazoa; phylum Arthropoda; class Merostomata; order Xiphosura; family Limulidae; genus Tachypleus; species Tachypleus tridentatus. The sequence continues at coordinate 180,717,876 of NC_134834.1, forward strand.
ATGGATTCACATTGTCCAACATATTTATCAATATAAATATACACATGATTATAGATTCATCACTCATTACTAAAAGCTCCCCAGTGGCAAAGCGGCATGTTTGAGGACTTATACTGTTAGAAATGGGATTTCGATCACCGTGGTGGGCAGAGTACAAATAGCCCATTGTGTTAAATAACAAAGACAACATAAACTCAGCATTAAATGGCATTACATTTAGTTACGCTCCGATAATTATTGAAACCTTTGTGGTTCTTCGTAATTATAAAAATAAAATAATATCTGCTAACGCTAGATGGCAGCTGAAAGGGGACTTAGATATGGAGAACTTTTTCATGTTTATTAAGAGAAAATATTGACACGCTTTATAATACATTATTTATAATTTATGGGTCAAAATAATAATGAAAGTGGTAGTAATTATTACCTCAAAATAAAAAACCTTTCTTTGTGAATTTTGGCGCAAATTTGTACAAGTACACCATAACTATCAATTTCAGTATAAAAGACAAAGGAACAAAAAAAAAAACAAAAGCACTAATTGTGGCAAGATGAGTCATCATAACGTATAATTTTACCCCTATTTTCCCACTTCATACACACTCCTCAATGACATTATAGTCCTCGTAGTTCTTAAATAAAAGCAAGGTTAACAGGATATTTTTCTATTAGCAACCACACTCAGCCGTTTCTGTGTCAGCTATTTCATAATGTAGTGAACTGAGAGCAATCTTGATATCCGCTTGGAGAAGTTAAACATCCTATCTTTTGTTGTTTACAAAGTCCATACACAAGATAGAAGAGGGCACTAATTAGCGTCTACGCTACGTCTGGGATGTTAAAATCGTACACGTGCGTACCAGTTCTAACATACAGTGGGAGATAGTTCCTCTTCTGAAAACTGAGTACTTTATAGCCTCGTCCGGGGTGTGCTATTCACAGTAAGTGTTGAGTGACGCTCTTAACAAGTGGCGAAATTAGGAAAGAGGCGTAGCCTCGGTTTGTGTTGTCAAAATTAAAATTTAGATATTATGAAGGCATTGGACTTTTCCTCAAGTGTTATAGTTAAAAGCGTTTAAGTTAAATAACCATGGTCAAGAAGCTCGTGTAACATTTTCGTGTGTCGTATGTATTCAGTTACTATAGACTTCTACAATTAAAGTGTATTCAGTTACAATAGACTTCTACAATTGGGGTTTATTGCGTTACAGTCGACTTTTTAAACCGAGGTACGTCATTTTCTGTATTTTGTATGTAATCAAATGATGTACGTAGTTAGTTACAATAGACTTCTATAACAGATGTGTGTTAATTTACAGGAGACTTCTACAATTCAGGTACGTCAATGTCAATATTCTTCAAAGAAGTTTGTTTTCTTGCGACGTCTGGCATCCTGTGCAGATGTTGGCTTTACAATAATGCAGTTGTAACTGAACTCTTGTGTTGATTTATATTAACGATGCACAATTTTCATTCAAAGAAATAACGTTAGCTCTCAATTATTTTAATTTATTTATCTCAAAACGCCAAAGTAGATGTAACAGGACCATGATAAGAAAGCATCTGTTGATGACATTAAATATTTTAATGGTCTAAGTAATGATAGGTATGCTGGAATTATCTAAACAGTTGTTTGACCATGTGTTTACTAGTGTTAGTGAAGCAACAGATGATAGCTTACAATCATCTTGTTTTATGGAATGTCTTTATGTTTATTATATGAAATGTGAATCTGCACATTGAGCACCCGAAAGAGTGTGAAACGAGAGGAATATACCATGATCACTATATTTCGTTTCTTGGATAAGTTTAGCCTTGGGTTAAATTACAATGCTTTTAACATGTTTCAAACATATTGGAAGGGCTACTCTTGGAGAAGTAAAATTACAGACAAAAGGATCGTTGAATGGAAATTGGCTTCTAGTAAACGCTAGAACAAACAGCAATCATACTTCTATTTCTTTTACAAAAGTTAAAATAATTAAACAGGTTTTTAACTAGTACTTTTGAGTCTCTTGGATACTGAAATTTTTCATGATTTATTGCATCTTTACGTCAGCAATCTACCACATCAATGACGTGGTGTGGAACAGTAATTTCTGCCATGTTTTTAAGGCGTTAGTTTGTACGGCTGGCACAAATATCGTAGTATATCTATTGACTATTTACGCGTGCGTGAAAAGTGTTGAAACTCGGACATGTAACAGTTACCATGTTAGTTATTATTGATGTATGGTTAATTATAACTGACAAACTAATGTTACAACTGCTGATTACAGTATAGATTTTGTACAAACCTGTTTACTAAACGTGTTTGTTTGGTGTGGCTAACGAATAAAGCAAGTTTCCTCTCCCTAACGCTCACGTGTAATTAATCTCTAAACCATAAACTTCTTCTAGGATCAGTTTATTTCGATGCATAGTCTGTATCTTCAAATGTTAAGCCTTACACAACATGGCCGAACAAAATAAGGGTTCAAAGACAAGAAAAAAATATTGAAAGAAAAATCAAAGTGGCTGAAGGACGAAGAAAAAATCTTCATATTTTTTTAAAGAGAAATTTCTTAGAATATCAGAGAATAACAACCAGAATATACGGATCTTCGAAACAGCACCGACAATTATCACCGTAAATTATGAGAGTCATTGCAGTACTTTTTATATATAACAGTTTCTTACTCAGATTGTGTTTCATTTTTAAAATTGAGAAAAAATAACTTGTGTGATATGCATTAGTTTTCTAATGAATAAGTCCTTGGTTTTTTTTGAGTGCGCATAAGCAATATCAGTTTATCGTTAAATTAAGATCATTGTAATATTTTGTGTTTGTTTTTCTCTGTATTTTAGGGAGCACGTACATTTGTTTTTACTATAAATTTCTGACAGTAACTATTAAAATACTTTTGGTTATAGTTCAAAGTGAAGATTTTCAAGAACGACCATACGTTTTTAGGAAATCCGTCCAATTATGTTAGCCATATCGCAAACACAATCCAGTCACGTGCATAGTATCGTTTTAAGATTGATGTTCTGGTATTAATCATTGGTGGAGATTAAAGATGATATAAACAACGCTTCTTTCATATCTGAAAATTTCTAATTAGAGTCTAAGTTAGTTTCTCCGTCAAAGTTGAGAGCTAATTATTCATTCGCACTAATTAGACCTAGTGATCATTGTTGCATTTCGAAATTAATCAGTTCGGTCTTAATTAATGAATATATAGAAACGATATAGAGTTTGTCTCTGTGCTTCTCTTACTTCTGGGTTACTTTTCTAGTGTCCACATCCTAAGCCTAATTGATTATTTCAATACTGCAATGGAGTTACGAGAAAGAATGTTATATAAGTGAATTAAAATAAACTTTTACGAGGCTTAAGTTCTTTTTCTCACGAGAAAAAAAACAACAACAACAATACTGTCCAAGCATCATAGCGACCTTCGTTATAAATTTGAATAAATATAAACATGTTTGTCTATAAACCTCAATTTTAAAATTACAAAAAAAAATATTTCGTTTTCTCCCTAAATGTACTTTCTTTCATCTGTGTTTATTTTTAAAAAAAATACAACCATTTTCAGTGCACACACGTAGAATAATTGTAAATGCGACTTTTCATTTATTTCCGGTAAGTTTTACTTTCATGGTTGTAAACCATGACAAAGAAGGTGGTAAGTTTACAGAGTATCACATCTGCTGATATGTGAAATCAGAGTTTGTAGCATACCACAAGATAACAAGTTAATTTTAATGCAAATGTTAACGATCACTATAGTTTTATGGCCTCGTAAATCTCGTTCGTGAAGGATTAAAGCGAAATTCGGGCCTTGTACGAAAGAGAACGGTTTATACCGCCAAGTTCCTTTTAATCAAATATATGTGCTTTATAAATTCGCACCAGCTTTATTTGAGCGTTAAGAGTTCATCTGGAAATACGCTACAAGTCAGTAATAATCATAACTCTTAAATCCTTTTATAGATGACGTTAAAGTTAATGATTACTTTACATAATATTAGGAGAGGTATCCTGAAGACTTACAGAACTATAACAGTTTTGTCAGTATAAATTAAATATGGAGAAGAAGGGTATATATTTTGATTCAACCAGCGAGTGTTTCAATGAACGAAATTCAGAAAATTCAACATTAAAAGATTACAGACGAAGAACAAGAGACAAAGTGTGTTTTATGTTTCGTTTAATTTTAGAAATTATCTAATAATATTTTATTATAGACTTTGGTTATTGCAGAATAAATAGATTATATTATGGGACATGATCTAGTTCAAGGGTTCCAATGGCGTAACCAGGCTTTTAACTCAAAGACGGGGTAAACTATTTTAAGGGGAACACTAAAGTAAAAAGTTGAATTAAATAAGATGTAACAGTGTTTACAGAAATTTTATTTTTTATTAGACGATACAAAATGAGTTTACTATAAATAAAATCTGAAAAATATGTGATCAATATGCATAGATTTTTCAGGGGGCGGTCCCCCTTGGTTAAATCTTTGGGAGTTCCCAGTGCGGTAACAAATACAGAAGTCAAAGAATAATGTTTTGCGTGGGTGTGTAAGCCAGAATGTGGAAAGCTGTAATGGGTCTTGTGTTGAGAAAGTTTTTGATCTCCTTTATCTAGTGAATATCTCGTTCCGATGTGTGTCGTGAAAAATCGGACTGTGAACGTAGGAATATATTAATTATCTCTCAAGTAAAGTAGTTCTACGGTTTTGTTGATACTCTAACTGATGGAAAACAAAATTGACTCCGATCGATAAGAAACTTTCTTGGAATTAAACTTTCATGTTATTATTTTCAACAAAATAAATTGCTCAAGTGATCTAATCCAACATTGTCGAGATAGGGCCAGCAGTCTTATGAACAAAACGCTAGAATACACGAGAAACCTATCATATGCAACTCATACATTAGATTAATTGATTCGTATTCAAACTCCTGTTAATTTTGGATCGATTACAGTGAGCAACCTTTCACTCCTTAATTTATTGTGGGCGTATTTATAACACCAAGTTTATAAAACGTTAACTTGTAAACTCATGTAAATTAATGATAATACACCAAAAACTGTAAGCACAACGTTGCTCGTTGTATGTTATTTTTTTCGGTTAACAAAAACAAAGCTTTTCTTTTCTTCAAGTAACGATCGTTTGTTTTTTTTTTCTCTCGTAAACATAAGATTTAAAAAGCTGGCTATCTTTTTTAGTACGTGTCACCTAACAAATAGGATTTGATTTTCACTGACAAGCGAAACGTTACAGGAGTCATATTCGAGCGATCTTCCTTGAAATGACGTTAAATATCATTCTAAAACTGTAGGATCTTTTTTCTCAAACTCGGAGGATTACACAATATGTGAACTCCAAAATTAAATTAGTGTCATTCACTATTGAAACACTAGACAAACCGTGAGGCAACTATGACTTAATTGCGAGCTTCATTCTATTCTTTGCCGCTATATGGTATTAGCAGAGAAAACTTTATTTTGACGAAAACAAGTAAAACTCAGTGAAGACTTAGACATTTATAAGAGACATGACATAAAAGGTTAAGTACGGCTTTAAACTTCGCAGTTTTTACTTATTTTTACCGACTTTAATTTATTTATTCAACTAAAACTGTGTCATGGAGATTTGTTAACTCAATTATAATATATTTTTAAGCAAAGGTCTAAAATAAAGGGTTTTCTAAAACAGGTACATTTTAACACCGCATTTAAATGTGTGAAAAGCTTTAGATTAAGGAGTGTTAAAGGGTGTGGTACACCTAGGTTTAGTAATAAACTCTGACTTATGAGGGGGGGGGAACAGTGGAGTTAAATTCCACCTCTGGCTAGTAATTTGATTTGTTTGGAAACGAAAAGTGGTTGAATTTATCAGTAGCCATCTACCAGACCCCCGCTAGTACAGCGGTATGTCTCCGGATTTACAACGCTAAAATCAGGGGTTCGATTCCCCTCGGTGGGCTGAGCCGATAGCCCGATGTGGCTTTGCTATAAGAAAACACACACACACCATCTTCCAATAAAAAATCTAGTTCGAACCACACAAGTGAACTTCCGTAATTGGTCAGTCGAAAATCGCTTTAACATAATGTGATGTTTATAATTGTGTCAATTAGAGTTATCTCCCTCAGTATCTGTAAGTATCATTGATTCGATTAATAAATCAGATATTCAATGGTAACAAACTAGCTCTTAGTGTATATTTGTTTCGGGTATGAGACAATATATAAATAAAAGTGTGTTAGAAAGATAGTAAATTATTTTGTCACATACAATAAGACGATCTTCCTTTTATATAAAGATCATCCTGTGTGATTAGATTGTATACAACACATGCGGCCAAGTGGTTAAGGTGCCTGACTCGCAATCTGAGGGTTGCGAACTCGAATCCTCCTCCGCCGAAGATGTTCGCTCTATATGGTAGCTAACTAGACTAGCCATTCTGGTGTAAGTCTCTCTTTGCTTATAAAAATTATCCAAGTACCCCTAATTCGTTAGGACTGAGGTCAAAATGGAAAAAGGAAACGTACAAGAAGTACGTATATATATATATATATATATATCCTTTCACATTTGTGGTGAGCCATTTTAATGTTTGCTGGTTGATTTTAAAAATTCCATGACTTTCCATAACTTTCATGTACACCCATTCATTACCCTGTTTGCTAGTAATTACTTTATCATAACTTTTTTTTAGCTCAACTATTAACAGTACCCAACATAATTGGCAGTTTTAGCTTCAATCAGACATAATAATATTTTGTTCTCGCTTTTGCCACTGAAACATCTAATTTTCTGAACTGGTAACCAACAATCAAAAGTATATTTTCAATAGAAACGTGAAAAAAACACACACATGAAATTGGGATTATAAACTGTTATGTTTACTTGAAAGAAAAGCTGAAAAGTATATCCAACTCAAAATACTTTATACAGTTTGTCTACAAGAAATCCGGTTTGGTATTGATGTTTTTACGTGCGACGTGCGATGCCTCTTAGAAAAGGTCACATATTGGTCATTTTTCGAGATGTTGGCATTATCTTTGATACTAGGCGGTCATGAAATTTTACAAAATAACAATTGAAGTGACGAGGTGACAGCTTACTCTGTAATAATAATAAGGAACTCTCCCCTTATGCATGCAAAAGTCACTCTGTTGAATTTGGTTTCCTTTAGTGACACTGATGTGTTAGTGACACGAATTACATACTCCATACTTTATTAGTACAATAGATCACAGTTCATGTATGCTGAGAGAAATCACAGTTACATTGTTCACTTCCTGACACGAACACTGTGCCTGCTCTGTAACGTTACTCCACCCAGAGAAGTCACAGTTACATTGTTCACTTCCTGACACGAACACTGTGCCTGCTCTGTAACGTTACTCCACCCAGAGAAGTCACAGTTACATTGTCCACTTCCTGACACGAACACTGTGCCTGCTCTGTAACGTTACTCCACCCAGAGAAGTGACAGTTACATTGTCCACTTCCTGACACGAACACTGTACCTACTCTGTAACGTTACTCCACCCAGAGAAGTCACAGTTACATTGTCCACTTCCTGGCACGAACAGTTACATTGTCCACTTCCTGACACGAACACTGTGCCTACTCTGTAACGTTACTCCACCCAGAGAAGTCACAGTTACATTGTCCACTTCCTGGCACGAACAGTGTGCCTACTCTGTAACGTTACTCCACCCAGAGAAGTCACAGCTACATTGTCCACTTCCTGATACGAACACTGTGCCTACTCTGTAACGTTACTCCCCAGTCCACCCCACCCAAAAAAAAGAGACAGAGGTTGTTCAATTGCCAATAAAATACATCAGAGTTGCATCATTTTTCACACGTGTGAAGCCTATTAAAAACCCTGGATGAACGAAACGTACAATGGAAACAATAATAATAATAAGCGCTCTGAATACTCATAGCGGTAATTTCTTTTACAACAATTCAGTGTTTAATTTATTGTAAATGACAAACTGGGATATTTTTTAATATTAGCATAAGCAAAATAACCGATGCGAGAAGTTATCCCACAGTATAAATATCGTAGTAGATTATAAAGGTAGAACTTTATCTACATGATTGCATGAACCATTTTTTACTTTCAAAAATAAATAAATAAGCAAAAAAAATCAAACAAAAAAACGATGAACATAAGAACCTAAACAAAAAAACAAAACAAAAAACGGAGCAGCAAGCGCGTGCTTCATTTGTGACTAAATAGACATTATTGTAAAGCGTGCACGAAAATATGAGTTCTGGCGGTTTTATTCCTACATAAGTTCCTTTATCAGTTATAAAGAAAGCACCTAAAGGCGTTTTAAGTAAGTTTATATAGCATGTCGGAAAGTATTTCAGTAGTAACTCAAATAACGGTCGTTCTAAAATATGGGGCTAGTATCCAGATGAAGACTTAAGTTTGTAACGTAAGATACAAAGGAAATATAGTTATAGAAATTTAAGAAGGCAACTTTATATAAGACTTCAGGGAAACATTGCCACAAGAACAAATGTATGAGATGTGAGGAGTACTTCTATAAAAATAAGAATTATTCTATATAAGGCGTGTGAAAAAAATCCTTATACATACAAAAGAAAGATCCTTTACATGAGTTTAAGGAAAAATTACGTTTATACGTGATATAAATGAATAGCCTTGGATATGGCATGAATAAGCTTTTTATGTACATATACCAGAATGCCGTTTTTATGTACATATACCAGAATGCCGATAAGCGTAGTGTTGACGTAATATTTTAAATAGTTGGAAAAAGCTAAAATATTTATTTTCGGATATTGGTAGTCAAATGATCGAAGTGTTCAGTAGTCTATATATAAAACTCGGAACGTCTTTCATCAATACCTAATGCATTTACTTGTGTCAGTTAAGTGTAAACACTGATTTAGTAGTGTAACAATAATTAGGCTAAAGTTACACATAACCAATGCTTTAACAATGGTTTATTGGTCTTTTTTTTAACAGTGTTATACTATTCCCACTATAGTTAAGCATGTACATTGTTTTAACAAAAAATTTAATATTATCATATTCTACTTTATTCTTTTAACAATGGAATACTAGTTAGGCTTAACCGAGTGAGTCTTTGGTATCTCCAAGGAGTTTTATTAACTAAAGCTAATTTTTAAATATATTAAAACAGGATTTGAATTCATGAAGTTACTTCTTCCCTTATTTTAAAGTTTAAACCCAGTTTTAATCATTATATAGAATGAAAAATAATACAATGTTCACGAGCATCGCTCATATAGCAGAATTACGGTAGTTTTATTGAAAAAATACGTTTTGGGCTTGTGATAGAATAATACATCCATTCATGTTTTATATTTTCTCTTTTGATATACTATGGTATATTTATTCATTGCTGTGCAAACTAGTCTTTTAGGTCTTGTCTTGTGATAAATATTAATATCGTATTCATTTATTCGACTTTTATACTTTCAATGGGGTCTTCATTAGAACATTTGGTCTTCTCTGTCCTTTAGACACTAGTGGCCACTTGATGAGTGTCCTCTCAACCAGGTTCTTTTTTAAAAAATATTAACAATGTTGGTAGTACAAATAACAATTTACTTTTAACTTTAAGGCTCATTGGAATGTTTTCTCTCTATTTTCAATCAAGTTATTACTCTACACGTGACTAGTCTAAGCCACCAAACAGCAAATGGTCTCCATACATTGGTAATAATGACACATTTGTATAAATACACTTTGAGTATCCAATGGGTTCTACTGATTCTAAATCATCCAAAATGCCCTGAACTATTTTAATTAATAAAACTTTTTTTAGTTATAGCTAATAATCAGCAGATCCCGTTCTTTAATTTTATAATTTGCTTAAATACATCACTGATTATGAGTCCGTAAAATCCAAGATATCTTCTGTAGTTCAGTAAATCTGGTATTAGCAGTTTTACACATTCTATGAAGCACTTCTGCCTGGTTTACAAGAGTTGCTGTATGTAGTCGTTAGTATATTACAGAAAGGTTTGAGAATTAAGTTAATTTCAAACTATTAAATATATTCTGTGTAGTTTTAACATTCCATTTAATTATTAAGGTTAAGGTCGAAGACGAGTTGTTTAGCCACAGCCAGGTGGCTAAGGCGCTCGACTTGTAATGTGAGGGTCTCAGGTTCGAATCCCTGTCACACCAAACAAGTTCGTCTTTTCAGCCTTGGGGATGTTATAATGTGACTGTCAATTCTACTATTCTTTGGTAAAAGAGTAGCCCATGACCTGGCGGTGAGTGGTGATGACTAGCTGCATTTTCTCTAGTCTTACACTGCTAAATTAAGAAGGGCTAGCGCAGATAGCACTCGTTTAGATTTGCGCGAAATTAAAACAAAAAACACAAACAAACAACGAGTCGTTTAATTCATATAAAAATATCCTTTCATTTACTTCTTCCGAACTTTTCCTGCTGGAAATTGTGATAAAATAAAAAAGAAAACCTGGTAACTTTTCATATTTATATACAGTTGTACTTAACAAAGATTCACTGACTGGTTTAATTATATCGACAATAATGTCAAGAAATGTTTTATATTCGTGATGTTGTAAAGGTTTGTTACAAGCAGAGGTTTTAAAGTGTGAGAAACTGAATTCACATCCATTTCTTAATAAAAGTAAAAAAAAACAACAAAGGAAATCTAATAATAGAGAAGGTTATTTTATTGTGTACGTTTGAAAAAAGTAACATTTGTACAAAGTACGTGTAAAGTTAATCTTCAAAAAGCTGTATCTCTAGTATATCTTAAGGAAAAGATCAACAAAACCCACAAAAACAATTGCCCTTCTAGACATTATGGAAACACAGAAATTTCAAATAATGTTATTCTGAGAAGCAAGATTCTCACTTTCTCGTGCAGTCAGCCATAGAGAACAGCGTGTATTGAACCAGAAATGATGTCCCTCTGGAGAAACAACCGAACATAAAACCCAGAAGAGATGGCCGACAACGAGTCGTAAAGAGAGTTGGTAGGTAGTGACCAAGTATAGAACTATCCGTAGCTGACACGCAACGACAGTTTTTTGGTGATTTTGCTTCTGTTTAATCACGAATTTGGCATTATGATTATCCTAAAGGTATGGTAGCTTTATAAAGACGAGAATGGTACGCTTTTTTACTTTTCGCTAGAGGTTTTCAACTTGTGAGAATTTATTGAATTCTGGTGTTGTGTTTTTCCCATCTGATAAATTAAATAATTATTAAATGTAGTTAACTCATTTTCCACTGTTCTTATAGTAATGTCTTAGAAGCATATGTTAATACTTCCTTAATATTTGTGCTGAGAGTCTTTCAGTCATGTTCCTTCACAACCTCTACAGATTTTGCATTGTAGTATTTAGAACGACAAAAGTTTGTTTCTCGAATACAGCACAGAACTACTCGAGGAATATCTGTGTTAATCTCCGCTATATTTTAAAATGATAGACTAGAGTCTGAAGGCAGTTAATCAACATCCAAGTCTTGGACTACTATTTTTTTTGTTAGGCTCAGTAGAGGGATTTGACTGTCATTCTTATAATGCATCCACGACCACAAACTGCAGAACTCGATTTATATTGGTGATATCAGTGCAAGAATAACAAAACTTCTGATTGCTGATCACTGGACCACACTCGGTCCGTTTGTTAATTATTCGAACTAAAGTAATGTATAATCTAACGTGCGATATTCAGTTAACAAAACGAAAAGAAAAGGAAAATGCAACGTAACGCTTACAAGTTCTAAAGGTCTGTTTGTAATTGAAGCAGTTTTATATTAAACGAATCCCAGTAATTAGAACACACATGTGATCTGGTTCATGCTTGAAGCTTTTCTAATCAAGCCTTCGTATCTAATCTAACAAGCTTTTTAATCTTTCATTTATCAGTGAACATTTCAATTAAATGTTTACAAGTTACCAAAGTGTGTAGTGGTGTAGCCTAACGAAATTAAAAGTTCTTTCTAAAATTGAATTTAAAGTTAATTAAAAACCTATTTCCTTTATTTCAGGTTAAAGAAATAAAGACCCTGCCTTTTAAGTTGACTCGTACATTAATTTTAGGTTCTGTTATTAACACAAAAACTACTTTTCATACAATTTCACAAGAATATCCAGTGCGAAACAACAACACACATTAACACAAGACAACATTAGACTGCACTATGGTGTCGAAACTAGATTCTCTAACATTGTGATGTATTTACTCCGTTTTTTCCCTTACATACTGCTAAACATGATATTGTATTCTCTTATTACAATACCCAAAATGCATTCGTTCTTCTATCTAACGTCGCTTTTCAAATGTTTGTTTAAATGTCATTATTTAAATTAACGTTAGAATGTTTCACATGTGTTTATAACTCTTGAGTCAATTACGACTGACGCACACATCAACACATTCTTTCACAGAATACGCACTATTTCCGCTACAGTAAACTAAAACACTGGCCCTTTTGATTCAGCTATTACTCCAAGACTAGGATATATCGTATTACATAAATGCTATTTTTCAAGGCCGTAAAGAAGGGTTTTTGAGTTAGCTTGCGAGTAGAAAGATCGCATTATAAAGCTAGCCTTCCCATATCTTTCGAAAATACCCGTGCCTGCCTTTCCATATGGAAGCTTTTAATGTATTACTTTATGACCGAAGTTAATTCTTATGTGTTTTTGATTTCTTTTATACGGACTGCAATATTCGATTTATTTTAAAATTTAAACTTTGTTCAATAAGATTAAGTTTTTGCCCTCAAAAGTTTAAATGCATTGTTGCAGAAACAAGAGGTTATTTTCATTTATAATTAGGTCTAGCATGGTCTGATGGTTTAGGCATTAGACTCACAGTCTGGGGAGTTGTGGGTTCGAATTCCGTCACTGAAACTGTTCGCCCTTTCAGTCGTGGGAGCATTAGAAAGTGACGGTCAGTCCCACTATTCGTTTATAAGAGTAACACTAGAGTTTGCGGTATTGATTATCTGGTTTTCATCTAGTCTATCAATGTTAAGTTAGGGACGGCTGGTGTGGATAGCCCTCGTGTTGCTTTGCATGCAATTCAAAATAAATCAAATCGTTTACAATTATCTTCCAGTCAGCAGTGACAAAATAGAAATAAAATCACTCACTTGTTCAAAGATGAATCTGATGACTTATAACGTGATAAACCGGGTTTTAATACACGTGGTAGACACAGCATAAACAGCCCATTATGTATCTTCGTGTTTAACAACATACACACAGAAAACTGGGCAGGGCGTAGTGTAGGGTGAAGGAATACGCAAAGAGAGTAGGCAGTGAATACTGTTGACTTACTGTCTTCTTTCTATTCTATCAGTTCAAATTCAAGAATGGCTATGTGCAGATATCCCTAGAGTAATTTTACTCAAAAATTAAACAACAATAATTACAATGACAGGAGCCTCATTTCCTAAACACATTGATTTTGTGGAAGGTTTGCTTTGTGATTCGATAAATAATTTGACTAAATAAGTAAAGAACTTAAAACATCTCTTTAACTTAATTTAGTTTACATTCTGAAGGATTTTTTAACACTGTTAAAATACATTAATATATAATTTACTCTCAGAATTAGTTGCATGGTTAGAATATCCGCTCTTTTATCATGTTCCCTAAGAGATTAGGCAATGTGAAATGGTGAATGCATGCCTTTAGCTATGAAATAAAGAAGTGTAATCTATGGGAGTATGCTGAAATATGTCGCCTGGTTACAGTGTGAATAATTAAATTGTACGCGTTTAACGCAGGTTTATTTGGTAGATAGAATGAAGCGAAACTTCGTCTTCTGTGATTGTAAGCATGCTTGTTAAAGTGAAGTTTTGTATTAGCAACAACAATAATAAAAATCAATGAATAGAATTACATATAAAACAATACAAAATAACTACCAGAACAACAACAACATATTGTTAGAAAACACGCATTCAAAATATGCTGTTGAAGGTTTGTATTAGCAACAACAATAATAAAAATCAATGAATAGAATTACATATAAAACAATACAAAATAACTACCAGAACAACAACAACATATTGTTAGAAAACACGTATACAAAATATGCTGTTGAAGGTTTGTATTAGCAACAACAATAATAAAAATCAATGAATAGAATTACATATAAAACAATACAAAATAACTACCAGAACAACAACAACATATTGTTAGAAAACACGTATTCAAAATACGCTGTTGAAGGAGATAAGTCAGTATTTCTGCTGTTTCTTTTGCCACAATAATGTTTCTTCACGTGACTAATTGACGTTTCCTGACGAACGAGATGTTTCATTGTAAATCCAATAATGAGCTGAGTTCCCACGGGCGCTGTGTTTTATTATTTCAGTTTCATACCATATCTAAGTTGTTTTGAAGGGATGTTAAAAATTTAAGCCATGTGTCGTCGTTTCTTAATTATTATATTACGCTGTTTCTGACAAAAATTATATATCTTTACCGAATGTCTTTTTTTGGGACAAAAATATGCTTTTACCACATCTCTCTTCTGGGCCAAAAACGTGCAACTACTATATTTATCTTTTGAGCCCCAAAAATTCCTTTCCATATCTCTCTTTTGGACAGGAACAATCAACCAATTGGCTATTAAGTATTGTTTGATATAAAAGCTATTTATAATGCTTAGAATGATTGTATTTGCTCAGATATTATGAAACAATAATTTAAAGTTTTGTGGTAAAGAAATAATGAAAAGGTTAATTAATTAAATTAATGTGATTTAAAAATTAAATTATGTTGTTATTTGCCAGGGCTTCAATCATGAATTAATTGAAGATGTTTTTTTTTTTCTTACAAAGTTATTCGTGAACTGGCGAAAAGTGTTCAGAATGTGAGGTTCCATTTTTTATTCACTGTAATAAGTGAATGAAGGTGATGCTTTATAAATGTTAATTGGGCTGTTAACTTAGATAAATGGTTTGTATAATTTCTTTCTTTTCATTTTATTCAGTTTTTTTGCAAAATTATGACTTAGAGACAGTTGAAAACTATGATTTTTACATTCAGTTACTTTGTTGGTTGTTTATGGTCACTGAGATAAAACAAGCTAATTCTCCAATTTTATATGTACTTTGGTTTTTCCATTTTCTGTTTGTATTTACATGTCTTCTTTTCTCGCCTTCCGGAATTGTTTTCTTTTCTATCAAGAATACCCCAGCCCCCAACTTCTCTCTCCCTGACCCCCATCCTCTCTCTCTCTCTCTCTTTGTGTTCACATTTCATTTCTGCAATGTCTGGTGTATTCTTGAGTCCGGAACTAGATCGAAGATAGAAAAATGACGATTTTGCAGTTGACTGAGGCATAGTATCGATTAAGGAATGGTATTCTTCACCACATAGTTGGTAATTGCAGCACCACGTGGCATCATAGTGTGCAGAAGACAAGCCCCTTGACTTTAGTTGGGTTTGTTCGTTTTCCCCATAGATACTTCCAGTTGGAACAACCACACAAAAGACGCTAGGGCTTTAAAAGAATGACCTCTCCCACTGCGTGAAAACCGCCAACAATCAGTGGGAAGTACAAGGAAAGTTCCTAGGAGACCAGAGATTCACAGTTGTGAATTCATAGCAGTCGGTTTCTTCGTCATGGTATGATGGATGACGTATCCTGTTCTTTCTCGCGATTCACTGATACTGAAGAAAAGGTTCTTCATCGGCTTTAGAGATATTTTTTGTTAGTGTGCTTGACAAAAATAATAAATTACCCGAAATATTTATAACCCTTTAATGTCACTGCAAGATCATATATTTTTGTGACTAATGTATCTCTTCGATTTTAATATTTTATAAGCTGCGATTATTATCAATCCAAAATACAAAGCCTCTTATATGAAGATCTGTTAATACCTCTTCGACGTGTCATAAATTCAAATACGTGTTCCTGAAAGACCGTTTTTTTTTAACAGCTGGACATTCTAATAAAGAAAGATATGTGGTTCTTTTCACAGACAGATTGGGATCGAATTTATTGAAAAGAATAATATAGAAACATCTATCGCCCTGAAAATATAATGGCTTGTGAATATATATACAGTAAGAAAAAATACTGCTGTTGACTTAGAACAGAAAAAGTGTTTTTCCCACACAGAAGAAAAATAACGAAAACATTCCAAGTTTTAACTTTTCAATTCCTTGTCGTAAAGACGGTCTAGGAACTGAGGAATTCGGTAATCAAATATTTTTGTAACTCCGTTAAAGCGAAAGTGAGGTATTCGAAGCCCTTTAAGGGACATTTTAATAGACACCCCCCTTTTTTTTTGGAAAGTGCAGTATAAATGAAATGCTGTCTTAGAAGACGAATGTCATTGATTGCACTGACTTCTTTTGTCTAGGCTTATCGGCGTCACTAGAAAAAGAACGAATAACCCGCAAGTCGAGAGGGATATTAGGCAGAGGACATCGGCGATTCGTTTTGGCTTTCGCTGACAGTCTGCCATTCGTAAAAATAATGAAGTGTTGTTTCAAACCAAAGCAAAAAGAACTATAACTTTTTAACTGGAAATAATTTATCCTTGATTAATTACGTGGAAGCTTTAAATTAGTTCTTTTTCGGAAACAAACATTTTAATGAAGTAATACATCACTTGTACTGAAGTTGTTCTTTTTTTGTTGTTACTATAAGTCGAAGTTATTGGCTGTTAATGATAATATAGTAACCTGTTAAAAACAACATTACATAAAATTAGTACAATGTTAATATTTTAAAAAAAGGGTAAAAGCTGTGGTAAGAGCCTTTCTGTGACCTAACAGTAAGTCTGAGGGATTACAACGCAGAAAATTTGGTTTCGATACTCGCAGTGAGCAGAGCATACCTAGTGCATTGAATAGCTTTGTACTTTATAACAAGTGAACTATTTCATCAGAACTTAGTGTTTTAGGTTTGAAGTCTTCAAAATTTAATATAGAGATATTTACTATACAAAAAATAAATTTCCTAACTTACTTAGTTTATTGATGAAATACTTCAAATATGAAAAGGGTTAAAGATGAAAAGAATTCGATAAGAAAACAAATTATAATTTAATGTCCTTTAATCACAATAACCAATTACTTGTCTACTGAGTCTTCAACTAAAACACACTATTCTATATTTTACCATTCAGAATCAGTTTGGTTACTTCCCTTTTATTTTAATTATTTCAAACATATAGGTTGTTAAAAACTTCTATAGATCCATCTGGCTCTTTTTGTGTTATGGTCTAAACTGTATAGTGAACTGACTAGGACGTTAGATTGGTTTGGTTTCTTTTGAATTTCGTGCAAAGCTACACGAAGGCTATCTGCGCTAGCCGTTCCAAAGTTAGCAGTGTAAGACTAGAGGGAAGACAGCTAGTTATCATTACCCACCGCCAATGAATAGTGGAATTAACTGTCACATTATAACATCCCCACGGCCGAAAGGTTGAGCATGTTTGGTGCGACCCTCGGACTACGAGTCGAGTGCCTTAACCAACTGACCATGCTGGGTCAGGATGCTAAAAATTGCTCAAACCTAAATAATGTTTTATTCAGTTGAATGTTGGATAATATAATCAGAATAAGTGTGTGCAAAATACTTTAATATATAATTAAGCAAAACGATCAAGAAAACTCTGGAGACAACCTCTGTATGGAAGTAAAGAGTTAAATTCATATTTCAACCAGCTAAGAGTATTAACACGGTATTGAAAGTGAAGTTTGACTAAACAAAGTTTTTCAGAATACAATTTTCACAAAGCGTCTTCTTTTGGCCCCCAATGGCTTAGCGGTATGTCTGCGAACTTGCAACGCTAAAAACCGGGTTTCGATACTCGTGGTGGGCAACACAGATAGCCCATGGTGTAGCTTTGTGCTTAATTCAAAACAACAACAACAGCGTCTTATTTCAAAAGTGCTGATTTTTGGCATTTTGTTTTTATAGTTAATAAATAACATTCTTCAGTTTGATTCCACGTGACTGAGAAGCTTGGACAAAATTGATTACCAAGCTTTAAGCCTACTTCTAACTTAAGTTAGCCTGAATTATGAATCTCAAAAGCACGCATCCTACTTTGAGGCGTAGGTGTACTATAAGAGTGACTGTCAATCCAACTATTTGGTCAAATAAAAGTTGGTGATTTTAACGGTTGCCTTTCTTCTAATCGTTTAGTTCAAATTAGAAACGTTTATTCTAACTGAAACAATCAACTAAAATAAACTGTCAAGCCATTTTGAGTTTTCTCGAAAATGTCGTTAAATGTAGTAATTTTGTCTTTAAAATAAATTACGGAGATCGAAGAACTTGCCAAAATAATTATTTGAAATAATACACTAGGAAAGTTAGGACTTGTTGGGCGTCTTTTCTTGATGCTTTTCAATATTCAGTTTTTCACTTCTTAATAGCCCCCCAGTGTCTCAGCGGTATGTATGCGGGCTCACAAAGCTAAAAACCGGGTTTCTTTGATACCCGTGGTTGGCAGAGCACAGATAGCCCATTGTGTAGCTTTGTGCTTAATTCAAAACAACAACAACGCTTCTGAATATCCTGGCTATAAGATGACCTCGAGCGGGGCAAATATAATTGTCTGTTTCTCATACATTTATTCTTATCTGAGACTAATTAAGGATGAACTATTTAGAGATTTTATTTCTTTTTTACAAACAATGACTTTGAGAACTTTTGATGAATCAATGACAAATCATTGATGACTCTGAATAAATGTAAACATAGTGTTGATTCTCAGAGTTTCAAGATAAAACTGGGGCTTGTATGAACAAATCTATAAGTATTTATGCAGTAAATCCAGGCCAGGCATGGCCAGCTAGTTAGGACGTTCGACTCCTAAACTGAGAGTTGCGCGTTCGAATCCCCGTCACACCAAACATGCTCGCCCTTTCATCCATTGGGTTGTTATAACGTGATGCAGTCAGTGGTCAATCCCATTATTCACTGGTAAAAGGGTAGCCTAAGAGTTGACGGTGGGTGGTGATGAGTGGCTGCCTTCCCTCTAGTCTTACACTGTTAAATTAGAGATAGCTAGCGTAGATAGTTGTTGTGTAGCTTTGCGTGAAATTCAAAAACAAACAGATGCACAGTGAATCTTTAACCAATAACTAACATTATTCCAGTCAGTTTTTCTATTTGTGCTTGGTTTTAATTATCAGTAAATTGTGGAAACGTCGAAGCTTGTAGATGAAATTTTATAACAGAAAGAGTTTGATTGTGGCAACGTATTAACTTAAGGTACAATAGTTTATTCAGTTGAAACATGTATTGCGTACTGATATTCTTGAAGTCGAAGTAGAATTGCAGTAAGTTTAAGTCACTGTATAACAGCTCATAGAATGGACCTGGATTTCTTTCTCTCTTTCTTTTTACTTTTTTAATTACAAAATGTAGTTCGCAGCTCCGTCACCTCTTGAGTAATTTGAGATCTAATTACCGTTTTGGACTGAGAAAGTCAAACCCTTCCGATTGATGTATCTGACCGCGCCCAAAGTCTCATAAATAAATTTAATCGTGCCTAAAGGAATTTCAGTATGAGGGTATGCCTGCGACCCACACTTGGTATTCTTGGCGCACAAAATATAGCTAATAAAAAGGAAAATAAAGGTCAGATAGATTAATTTACTTTAATCCTGTCTAAAAGAATTTCAAGTGCCGCGAGCACTGAGCACCTCTTTATGTGATAATAAATACTACAGAAAACTGTAGTTTACACAAAATGCAAAATCTATGATAACATGTCTCTAATATTTGAGGCATAACAACCTCACGAACTCATATAAATTTTTAGCAAGAATTTCATTATAATCACTGAACACATTTCAAAGCGGATATTGAAGTGAGTTATTTCACATGGAACATTTTTGACTTCAATGTTATTCGCCAGTATACCCCTTTTAAATTCCGAAACCAAAACTTTAATTTAGACTTTGACAATACAGCATGCACAAAGAGTGAAAAAAAAGTGTTATTTATTGTTTGAGAAGTTTTACACTTTATAAGCACTTCATCATTCCGATTGTAGATTATTCACACTATTTCTTAGAGTCAGAAGATATGACACTCATAATGGGTAGCAGTGTTTTCGTGTGTGAAGTTAATATTTTTGACGAGTATCGTCCAAGATAAAGTGAAACGAGAAAAATAACTGTTTCTCAGGGACTGAACGAAAACTGAAAACAAATAGCTGGCTCAGACAAAATAATAGTGGACAAAAATCGATTTAGTCTGTTATTATAAATCTTTCGTGTGTGACATTATACTAGAACTCTATAGTTTGTGATGGATTCTATCGATCCATACATCAGTTGTGTAGTTGGTGTCATAAAAATCTGTTTTAAAGAAAAATAACTTGGATTTTCCCCTAGGAAACTCAAACGTTTCATGTGACGATTTTTTTGTTGCGCTCCATCAAAACTTCGCAGGTTATATTGAAGTCGTTTTACACTTCCGCGAAACAACCAGATACAAAGATTATTTCCAGTGTCCGTCATAAACTTTACGGATTTGTTTATTGAACTTTATCTGCAGCCACATTTCTCTTTCTTTTTCCTCTTTGTTAGTCCAGATGGCCACCTTGTTTTTAAGTAATACTTAACTGCCAGACACTTACCTTTAACAGTATAAATTGTTAGGGTGCTTGTATCTAACCAGATGTAATTTTCAAAACCCCCCCTCCCGTCAATCTAACTTACTGTTTTCATTCTGCAGCTACTTGAGGTATGCACCAGTGGAATGCATATGTTCATGGAAGTGACTCTTGTGTAGATCATTTGTTTCTTTTTTTCCAGACAGAGAAACTTTTTTTAGATATGTGGTGCACTGTTGCCTGGGGCACATGAACAGATTTTTCCACTGACCTATGGATTTTTATCTATTACAAGTTTGCTTACTACTGCTATAATACGAGTTTTTTTATGTGTGGTTATAGGACCTCAAAGTTGGTCAATATATTTTTTTCAATACCATTATTTAAAAGGGATATCCCCATCTTCAAACTTCTAAATCCCCAATATCTTTATGATCTGAGCGTAAGGGATTTTGCTTATTTTTCCCAAAGGCGATCACTTTTTTAGTGACATCCCAGTAATGTAAAACAACAAACACTGTTAAGATGTAGTTCTGATACATGCTGTTTCATCGATACTTTATATCAGCAATGGCTATCATGTGACTTTCTGGTTTACTAGTTCTTCGTAACTTTTGTCTCTTGGTTTACTAAGAGTCACTTTCTTGTTTCCACCTTGTTTATATAACTAGCTAACAATACAAAACTCTTTATTTTCCCTGCAGTTTGATATTTGTCTGCCTTTCTATCTAGTAGATTATCTATAATTTAATGTATGTTCATATATTTTGGTGTTATACCAGTTTAGAGATCTAGTTAGTATCATTTCTATTTACTTATATGCTCAGTTTCGTTTTGAATAAATCTTCGCGCATCTTAACGAATTTGTTGTAATTAATAACAATTTTTACAGTAGGGGAGTTATAATTTTAATTACTACAACGTTCAGACCAATAGTACTGGGTCTTCACCAGGCAAAGATTGTATTCGAAAGAGGCAGTTAAATTTTTAGTGGAATACCAAAGTTGATCTTTGTTTTTTCAATACCATTATGTAAAAAAAGATATCCCTGTTTGAAAATTCTAAATCCCCAATGTGAACACATAATTATGATCTGAGTGTATTAACATTAATCTGTTGAGGCTTCACATCAATACAAACGTTAGTCTCAACAAGGTTAAGAACATAAACATTTTAAACATTTTTTTTATCAAGTTTTCTAATCTACCAAAATTCAAAGCCAGTTTAGAAATTCCGAACGACACAGTTACATGTTATCGTCTTATGTACACAATAATGTATATCATTAACGATAAATTTTCCCAGATATCTTTAGGGTCAAGTACCTTCACCAAGCATGCTTGTCCTTTTATCCGCGAAAACTTTATTATTCTATTTCGGTCAATCCCAAATTACTTTGGTAAAACGGTTGGCGTTGGATGACAGTAAATGGCTGGCTACCTTCCTTCCTTCTATCACCGCGAAGTTATGTACGACTATTTTTGCCCAAAATTCGGACCAAAGACAATGACATTAAATATAAACTTTTTCCTGTGCTATTATTGTGATATTTAGTGAAAATTTATATTACAAACTCTTAATAAAACTTCATAAGTTATAAAAGTTGGAAAATCAGACTTTAATACTAGTTTTTAATACAGATGGCGTGTACATGTAATATATATAATGTGTAATTTACACAGTTTCTTGAAAGAAATGTCAAAGAAAAACACTTTGCTAACGTTTTATGGCTCAGGGTTGACGTTTTATCTGTTTCTTACCTCTTTCGCTCTACCATAATTTCACCATTGTCTAGTATTGCTACTTAAAACACATACAATACTGGTAGGAAGACTTATATATTTTATCCATAAGAGAGTAGATGAAATCCAACATCAAATAATGAGATTTCATGGCGTTCGACAGTATATTTTTTAAAACAGTGTCTCATATTAATAAGTTATCAAAGGATATTTGTGTGTTTATTTTAGCCTTGTTTGTTGTTAATATCTGTGTTCTGCTTTGAGAGTGTTGAAAGCGAAATTTTAATGTTTTATGTCTTATCGTTGAGTCACTGGAAACATCAAGAGAGGAAAAAACATAGAAATATGGAGAATGATAAGGTTGAAAATATTAGATATATGTTTAATATATATATATTTTAATTAAACCACAAAGAAAGCTCGATTATGTAACCACACTGAGTGTAGGATGTGATTCCGCGTCTACATAATTTTCATGTTTCTGACATCTAATGTGTCCTTAGAGCAATTACATTTAGCATCACAGAGTGTCTTCTGGAACCTTCCAGTAGAGAAATAAACTGAGAACTTAACGATCTTTAAGATGTCTTTAGAGAGAGAGAGAAATAGTTATATCCTCTAGTACACAAACAAACATTCCCAATAACGCAAAGTGTTACAAATATTCTTAACTCGTCTATCTTACACTGATAATATTTACTTATTATATTATATTATATTATATTATATTATATTATATTATATTATATTATATTATATTATATTATATTATATTATATTATATTATAGTCTGTTTCTGAATGGCACAGACTTTCTATGGGCTCTATTGTGACTTACAGGTTACAGTTTCCTTACTTATGTTCCACAATCTGTGTTTTTTTCTTCATGGTAAATTATTGTAATTTTGTAAATAATAGGAAATCAATTTCAGGAGTATGAGAAAGATCCAACTGTGTACATCATTTCAGTGAACTTTGTGTCAAAAGTTCATAATAGACTGGATTGTACAGTTATGGTGTAAGGCTTTTTCTTTAATGGCGACAGATTCCGACAATTAGTATTTCACGTGTTCGAACACAGATCATTTATTGCCAGTTGTTAAACACCCACCCCTTCACGAATTGTATTCTACTTTCAACAATATTACTTTAACTATCTAATGTATTGTTTCACATGTATAATTTGTTGTCCATTTCAGAAACGAAAGTAACTTTTTTAATAATTAATTTTATTTATAACTAAATCAACAGTTCAGATAACAGTGAACTACTTATGAAGTATTGCCAAAAAACTGTGTTTACCTTCGTGTAGTATTTATTAGTATATTTTTGTTTCTCTCGCTTAGTCAGTTTCCTTGTTTGTTTTGAGTTTCGCACAAAGCTACTCGAGGGCTATCTGTGCTAGCCGTCCCTAATTTAGCAGTGTAAGGCTAGAGGGAAGGCAGCTAGTCATCACCACCCACCGCCAACTCTTGAGCTTCTCTTTTACCAACGAATAATGGGATTGACCGTAACATTATAACGCCCCCACGGCTGAAAGGGCGAACATGTTTAGCGCGACGGGGATGCGAACCCGCGACCCTCAGATTCGCTTAGTCAGTGTATTGTTCACAGACATTCAATATCTTATACATCGTCAAATAAACCCATTTCCTTTATATATTTTTATAAAGGCTTTGTTCGTTACCCGTGTGGTTTGAATTGAAATTCAAGTGATATTAATTAGTTGGAAATCTAACATAACATCACAACTTGTTTGCGACTTAGTGTCTCTTCTTTCTATCATGTCAAGCTTGCTCTCCCCTCAAGTAGCTCAGCTGTAACTGTCTAGGCGCAAAATTCTAAAATTCATGTTTCGATACCTATGGAGGGTAGAACATAAGAAGCCCTTTCTGTAACTTTGTGTTTAACCAAAAGAAAAAAACAAACTAAAGCAGGCTACTGTATTTATCTTAACATCACGTTTTAGCAGGCATATTTACTACCGTCTTTATTAGCACTGTTTATGGAGAACATAACTACCTAGAACTAACTGTCTTTATGAGGGAATCTGAAGTCTTTATTAAATGGATTTGGGAATAAACTTTCTTTTTATATCTTCTTCGCAGAATGTGCTCTTCTCTTTTCTCGTCTTCTTACAACATTGCGAACACAGTAACGGATTACTGCTGCCTTTTATGTTTTATACATAGTTGCTATGCCTTATCATAATATGTAAACAGCTTACGCAAATATCACGTCACGTAAAGCACTGATGCGGATAGTGCTAATTACTGTTCTACTGTTGCCAGCGTGGATTGAATCTTTAAATAAAATTTGTAATTTTATAAACGTTATTTGTATTAATAAAGAAATTACTGTTAGCAATGTCTGTTTCCGTTAAGAAGAAAATCCAGCTTTATATAGATTTATACATTAAGTGTTGTTTTTACAAGCATAAAAAATATAGTCCAAACGTTTTTCATACGAATTTACCTATTCTGTAATCTACTTAACATTTATTTTGTACAAATTACTATTTGTTTCTATTAAGGTGTACTTACATGCTTGTCGGGTTGCCAATGAATATAAGGCCCAACATGGCCAGGTAGGTTAAGGCGTTCGATTCGTAATCTTAGGGTCGCGGGTTTGAATCCCCGTCATACCAAATATGCTCGCCCTTTTAGCCGGGGGAGCTTTATAATGTTACGGTCAATCCCACTATTCGTTGATAAAAGAGTATTCCAAGAGTTGGCGGTGAGTGATGATGACTAGCTACCTTTCCTCTAGTCTAACACTGCTAAATTAGGTACAGCTAGTGCAGATAGCCCTCGTGTGGCTTTGCGCGAAATACAAACAAACAATGAATATATTTCACGTCCTCTCTTCTGATGGGCACAGAACAGTTAGCCTATTTCGTAGCATTATACTGAACAATCCGAAGAAAACATTTTTCTTATTTTACTTACAAAGCTCAAAACCGCATTTCGATACCCGTGGTGGGCAGAGCACAGTTAGCCCATTATGTAGCTTTGTGCTTAATTCAAAACAACAACAACAACTTTTTTACTTATATTTAACTACTGTATTTTGCTTGTTTTAGTTAAATAACACTGTCTATGCAGCATGCATCTCGAAGCGTTAATAATATAATTTAAATATATAATATTTTTTTTAGTCTGCTTATTACAACGAAGTATGTCCATTAGTAATAGCCAATATTTGACAAATAATCGGTTATATTATCGAAGCTTCTAATCACTAAGCCTTATTAACGTTTTTCTAGTTCTATTAGAACTAATGTTTACACGCCTCAAGTTTGATCACTATTTCAAGATTTGCTAGATTCGGGAGCTACTTCCTTCGTCTGTCTATATGATTAATTTGATACAAGTGTCAAGAAATTATGTTTTTAAATAATTTTTTCTCTTTGAATATTACTTGTTTTTACAGACAGGTTTTGAAAGCTATTTTGCTAATGCGTTAAAAATTGAATTTGTAGCTCGATTTTTACTTATTACACTGATTTGAGAAATTCGCCTTTCGTGTTAGTCGTTGTTTCTCTAATCTGTTTTTTCCATAGTCGCCTGAGAGAAATCCAGAATTTTGTGTATTCAAAATAATTTCTTCAGAACTATGTCAATACGCATGCGTTAGGGAATGGCTTCATTTATATAAACAATATTGTAAAGTATTTTCGAGAGTTATGCCTTGTAGAATTTTTTTTTTCCCCAATTGACCGATTAAGTTAGTATTTTAGTCAGGAGATGGCGCTGACATTATACACAGAAATACAGGTTTTCGATAAGGCGCTTAATATAAGTACAACCCTGTATGAACATATAGAATCTATTATTAAACACGCTTGCGCTCACGCGCGCCTGTGTATCTACTACTAGCTGGTGTACCTGTTAACAATGCATTTCTACATAAATATCGAATAAAAATACGGGAGAACAATCCTGCATATTCAGATTTATTAAATTTAAAATAAATTATATTACTTTTTATCATTTTTACTTTGGCTTTGAGGACTGTAATTACTATCCAACGACATTTAAAAAGTAAAATTGCAAGCTGCTGCTCACGTATAAGAGGATGAGGGCGTCATTAATTCCTGAGTTACTTTCAGCGTTTTCCTGGAGTGATTATTGAGATATAATGATTTTTCTCCGTGATTATCAGCCTGACAGGACAAATTTCGCGTATGTCTCCATTCTTACTGTCCACGAACAACGAAGATAACAACAATTATTACTTAAGCAATGGTTCGTATTTTTTTCATCTCCAATTACAACAGCATGAAAACGTTAATAAATCAAACCCAAAATCTCCCGCAAATTAATAGTGTCACTCATACCGTAACTTTAAATTATTTATTCCATTAAATTAATTGTTTAACGATAGAGTTAAAAAATTATATTATTTCAGTCACATTTAGAAAAAAATGCCTTTTCAATTTGGTCTAACCATGACTCTAGAACTGAGCATTTTACACACGAAATACCTGGTGAAATATTTATGATGTTGGTTTGTTTTGTTTTGAATTTCTCGCAAAGCTACTCGAGGGCTATCCGCACTAGCCGTCCCTAATTTAACAGTGTAAGACTAGAGGGAAGGCAGGTAGTCATCACCACCCACCGCCAACTCTTGGGCAACTCTTTTACCAACGAATAGTGGGATTGACTGTCACATTATAACGCTCCCACAGCTGAAAGGGGTACCACTTTTGGTGCGACGGGGATTTAAACTCGCGACCCTCAGATTATGAGTCGAACCCCTTAACCCACCTGGCCATGCCAGGCCGTTATGATGTTGAAAAAACACATAGGTTCAAGAAGTCTTGATAGAAATGAAATAAAAACCCTTTAATACCAGGTGTTTCGAAAGGTAGGCCTTTCGGATTTACTGGTAAAATATTTAGATATTTTTTTTAATAGGTTTACTTGCGCATTAATCACACACTAGAAATACTTTGAGTTTTCAGAAATTTCACTAGTTAAGATTGCAATAACATTATAGTTCATCTGCTACGAGTCTCTAAAAGTTAATGTGATCCAATTAATTTAAATGTAAACTTAAGCCTAAAAATAAAGGTAAAGAAAATGTGAATAAAAATATGGGAAGAGAAGCTATTGGTTTATTTATTGCTATAAGTAGCAGAAAAAGAGAATAAAACAATGAGAAATAGAAAATTAAAGGTTTAGCAATAATACCCTTAGGGATGAAAATCTAATTGTTTTAATATCAATAAGGCATATTTTTTAGGTGAACGTAAGTTATATAAGTGTAATTTTTATTTGATACTCTTAAGTGTTATTTATATACGTACGAATTTATTCTCGTATTCTAAAGATATAGAATCAATTTAATACTCTGAAGATTTATAAATCTATGATTTTACATTCAGACTTTTAAGTTTTTAAAGATTTCATTCCTACCCTAATGACATACGGATCTATGATTTAACATTGAGATTTTAAAGTTTTATCGAGATTTAACTTTTACGTTGGTGACGTACTGATTTACGATTTTGTCTTAATATCATTAATACTGATGGAACTACAATTTCATTTTAATGCCTTTTACACCTATGGATACGTGATTTTACTCTAGTCCGCTTAAGATTTATAGCTCTTCAAGTTCATTTTCATTCCCTTAAGTCGGGTAGGCTTAGGATTTTACTTTAATATCCCCTTAGAATCATAGCCATATATTTTTGATATTGACAACTTTAAGATATTGAGGTAAACAAAAATATTCAATAATATTTTGAAAAAGGTAAAGACCTGAATGTTTAACCACTTAACGACAATGATGAGAAAAAATAGACCATCCATTCAAAAGTTCAATGTTTTTTGAATTTAAAATGCCTTAAAAGAAGTGTGTTATTGACATTTTGAAGCACGAAAAACTGTCGTCTGCCATAATGAAATCTCTTATAGATTTTACGTTAGATTTTCTAACATATATTCAGTCATCATAAGCAGCAAATTTCTAATATGGCAATGGATAAAACTCGAGCCATTTTCCTGTTCTTTATCCACACTGACCTTTTGACCGATGGTTATCATTGGCTCGCTCTCACGTTATGCATTTATTTATAGAGAGATAGAGACTGTGGGAGGCAGAATATACGAAAACTGGTATAATATCCAATAATATTAAAACAATTAAAATTAATATGAATATATATGTTTAAAAGAGAATCCAAAAAAGTAAATGGATGATGTAGTAAAGTGATAGCGAGAAGCTTCATACGGATAAAAGTAAAACCACGAAGAGGAAGAGCTTCGTTTACCAAGGATAAAAGTCAAAACATTTTACTATAATAATGGTAAATAAGTAAAAAGGTAAAGAAACAGGAAATAGAGAAACTATTAGGATGAAGAAATGTTTCAAGGAAGCAATGAAAATATAGGAAGTGAAATATCAGGAAGACCGGAAAAAGATTAGGAAATTAGCTTAAAGTTTTTTGTTTTTTTTTAAGATTTCGCATAAAGGTACATAAGAGCTATCCGCGCTAGCATTTTTAATTTAGCAGTATAAGGCTAAGAGGAAAGGCATCTAGTCATTACCACCAACCGCTAACTCTTAGGTTGGTCTTTTACCAACGAATAGTGGGACTGACCGTCCATTATAACGCTTCCACGACAGAAATGACGAGCATAATTAGTGGGAATGGGATTCGAACTCGCAACCATTAGATTATGAGTCGAGTGCCCTAACCACCTGGCCAGGCCGAGCCTACCTTAACGATGAAAGACGAACTACAGAAAAAAATGCTACGTTTATTTTTGGTTAAACCTATAACTGCTTGATGCAATCAAAATTTTCTCAAAACGAAATGTTTTCAAAAACCTATGTATCAACTTACAGCATATATTGCACTAGAACTTCTTTAGCATTTCTTTCAATGTTTTCAAAAATCTATGTATCAACTTACAATATATATTTCACTAAAACTTCTTTAGCATTTCTTTCAATGTTTTCAAAAACCTATGTATCAACTTACAATATATATTTAACTAGAAGTTCCTTAGCATTTCTTTTAATGTTCTCAAAAATCTATGTATCAACTTACAATATATATTTCACTAGAACTTCTTTAGCATTTCTTTCAATGTTTTCAAAAACCTATGTATCAACTTACAATATATATTTCACTAGAACTTTTTTAGCAGTTCTTTTAATGTTCTCAAAAACCTATGTATCAACTTACAATATATATTGCACTAGAACTTCTTTAGCATTTCTTTCAATGTTTTCAGAAACCTATGTATCAACTTACAATATATATTTCACTAGAACTTTTTTAGCATTTCTTTTAATGTTCTCAAAAATCTATGTATCAACTTACAATATATATTGCACTAGAACTTCTTTAGCATTTCTTTCAATGTTTTCAAAAATCTATGTATCAACTTACAATATATATTTCACTAGAACTTCTTTAGCATTTCTTTCAATGTTTTCAGAAACCTATGTATCAACTTACAATATATATTTCACTAGAACTTCTTTAGCATTTCTTTCAATCTTTTCAGAAACCTATGTATCAACTTACAATATATATTTCACTAGAACTTCTTTAGCATTTCTTTCAATGTTTTTAAAAATCTATGTATCAACTTACAATATATATTTCACTAGAACTTCTTTAGCATTTCTTTCAATGTTTTCAGAAACCTATGTATCAACTTACAATATATATTTCACGAGAACTTCTTTAGCATTTCTTTCAATGTTTTAACGTTTCATTTTTGTATGAGTAGGGATACACGAACTTGTTTCTTTATAGTAGAAAACTCATTCCTATATATCCTTTACGCACGAATTGTTCTTTCAACCTCAGATATGTTAGAAAGTCGATCAGTAAATTTAGGATTTCCTTACCGCAGGCTTTTCTTTACTTGCAGTTCTTATCACATTCTAACATGTTCTTTTCCATACAATACAGGATATTTAATCTGGCTGATCTATTAGCGTTAATCCTGAATAAAGCACTAATTGATTTGTCAGATATCAAATGTTTTTGCCATAAACTATTCTTTAGCTGTTTAATTTCTGTCACGTTCTATTGTGTTATTTATCATATAAAATAGATTTCGTTAGGGTAATTTTTCAGTGATAAGCCTAAACAATGAAACAGGTAACAGATTTGTCAGAAATATATTTCGTAAATATTTGAAAAATTAGCGTACTTAAATGTATCGGAAAAATTACGGTGTCTGTCTATAACACTTTGAAAAATTTCGGAGTTAAAATCTATACATTTATGGATAAGTTGATTCTATAGAAATTGCGGCACTTTAATTAAAATATTGAGTTTAACATATTATAATATGTTGCGCTAACATGATACATAATAACTCAGAGAGAAAGATATTGAACTCTCCTATGCATACATTGGTCCTTGTTTCAACCAATAAATAGTTAATGAACGAAGTGACGCATTATGTTAGCGTAACATATATTTACCAACATAGATTCGAAAATATTGTTTATCTGTGATGACGAGAAACCCACTTGTAGAGAAAAATCTATATGTAAAAACTATTGGTAAGGGTAGAGAAAGCTCTATGTAGAGAAGCGAACAACGTTTCGACCTTCTTCGGTCATCGTCAGATTCACGAAGAAGGTTTGTTTGTTTGTTTTGGAATTTCGCACAAAGCTACTCGAGGGCTATCTGTGCTAGCCGTCCCTAATTTAGCAGTGTAAGACTAGAGGGAAGGCAGCTAGTCATCACCACCCACCGTCAACTCTTGGGCTACTCTTTTACCAACGAATAGTGGGATTGACCGTCACATTATAACGCCCTCACGGCTGGGAGGGCGAGCATGTTTGGCGCGACTCGGGCGCGAACCCGCGACTCTCAGATTTCGAAGCGCACGCCTTAACGCGCTAGGCCATGCCAGGCCCCCACGAAGAAGGTCGAAACGTTGTTCGCTCCTCTACACAGTTTTCTCTATCCATACCAGCTGTTTTTACATATATAATATTGTTTATCGATAGACTTCATTGTAGACGCAAGTTCCAGAAGTAGGTCATGCGCTGTTAATAATACTGGCATATAGACTTCTCACAATGTTCCAGTTCTTCCAATTTTGAGGTTTCTTTATCACCTTTTTGTAATTTTGTTTTTGTAGCCGCAACTGAAACATTTCCATTGATCTGTTACAATAAAAGATTTATACAGCCAATAATTCAAAGCGCAGTAAAACAGCTATTGTTAACAACGCGATGTTATAGTAACAATATTTTTATTTTTCGTACTTTAAGTTCTGTTTAAATAAAAATTAAGTTTACGTAACAAATAATTCCAAGAGTCATGAATAAAATATTAGAAAGAATTCTGTTTTCTGAAGTTCACAAAAGGCTTTATCGGTTCAGCGGAGTAAAAACTTTGTTCATTTTTGTTCATACCGTTTTACCAGATTTACTGCCAGGTAAACCTCATGAAATACTGTGAACTAAAGTTTTATTCCGTAGATCTATCTGGTAATACGTTTTTGTGAAATTCTAATACCAGTCTCCAAAAGTGTTACAACAGTAAAATCATACTTTGAAGAATGGCAGCGTGAGACCCTCGCCATAAAATGTTCTCTGCAATAAGTTTCGTAAAATAAAATGTTTTAAATTTGTAACATTTTGTGTGATGTACAAGGTTTTAAGATTTTTAAACGTTGTATTTCCTTATAACGCTAAGCGAATCAATGAATCAGGTAGACGTCGATACTGCCTGTACATAACTTATGAATCTTGGTAAAAAAATGACACAATACGTAGAATAGATATTCTTTTATAAATGTAATAATCTAACAGTAGGTTACCGTAGCTTTATATTCAGCAAAATATGGTTCATTTTACGTATACTTGTAGATAACGCTAACTACTGTCTCTTGAAACGTGTAAAGTTTGCTTCAAAATAAACATAACCAATACCTGAATCGGAGAAGAAAAAAAAGTAGTTACATTAGGTGTTTATCCTAAACTAGGATCATGGGTTATTTGATCGAAAAACCTTAGTGATTTGTTGTCCAATTTATTTCATTGACAAGGTTACAAAATGGAACACCCCTGCTCGGTCCACCATGACGAACCAAACCCAGTAGTTTAACCTTGTAAGTCCAGAAATGGGCCATCAGGAGACTTGTAACCTATTTTTCTCTTCTCTAGAACTACTTTTCATTCACAGTTTATTACAACTGTGTGAAATGTTCCTAACGCTTAGTCCCATTCCAATCAAAATTCGGTCTCGCATAGTCAGGTGGTTATGGCGCTCGAATATCGATCTGAGAATTGCAGGGTTAGATCCCCGTCACATCAAACATGCTCACCATTTCAGCCTTTTGGTTGTTATAATGTGATATAGTCAGTGGTGAGTCCCACTATACCTTGGTAAAAGAGCAGCCCAAAAGTTCGCGATGGGTGATGATGACTATCTGCCTTCCCTCTAGTCTTACACTGCTAAATTAAGGACGGCTAGAGCAGATAACCCTCATGTAACTTTGCGCGAAATTCGAAAAACAAACAAAGAAACAATAATTAAAATTTCATCCTACAACTTTATACATCGTCAAAACATAACTAGCATTTGGACGCCTAAGCCTTACCTTATATGTAACTGCTTTGTCTTTATTGTCTGAATGTAATAACAAGTTACAAAGGTTGAAACGAAAGGAGGAAGTACAGTTTCTTCAAACGATTTAGACAAAATAATACATCGAGTACTGTGCAAAAGTGTTAGGATAAGATAATATATTTTTTTTCTATTTTTGTTTTGAGGGGTGTAATTCTTCCATGTCATTACAGAATGTAAATTACAACACTATGGTAATGTTTCATTGATCTCTGTTGACAGTTGAATGAGTCTGGGTGAGAATACTCTTCGATATTTAGAATTCTTATTTACTTGTATCAAAGACATGCCATTAGGGTTCTGCTTGAATAAACATGGAGATCAAATTTAGGGTCTGAAATAACTGCCATGGTACCACATGTAGTGTCTTAACTAAACAGAAAGAAGCTAGCAAAGAGCTAACATATATGATACCGTTATAAGCTAGAAGAAACCATTTTAATAGCAGTCTACAAATAAACTTTTATAATAACAAAGTTTACTTCTATATATTAAGTTCTGTATGAATTGCCAGTAGAGCAGAGAGTTCACATAAAAGCTTTGTGTGATGCTGGTTTGACTCTCCGACAAATTTATACAGACTTAAAATACTCCCTAATCACAATCAAATAACCCTAGATCGTGAGACCGAAACAGATGAAGTTGAAAACAGGAAAGGAAGAGGTAGAACATCTAAACTCAATGATACTGATATTAAGTACCTTTGTTTATGCAGCCTTCAGGACAGAAGGAAGACTGGTACTGATCTCAAGCATGAGATAAACAACCATGTACCAAATGACAGAAACACGTCCATAACTGCAGTTATTCCAACGGGAATGGAATATTTGGTCGTGTAGCAGCCAAGAAACCTTCCCACCTATCTCCAAATATTGCCAAGAGACTGAAATTTAATCAAAAGTACAAAAACTAGACTGTTGATGACTGGGAAAAAAATGCTATGGACGGATGAGTTCATGTTTGAAATATTTGGTTTAAATGTGGGTTGTACGTCCAGCAGAAGACAGGTGGAGCTACTCACTTCATTGCATAGAACCTATCATGAAGCGTAGGGAAGGAAGGCTGTCTGAGGTTTTGGAAGTGTTTATCTGGTGAAATGACTGGAGAAACATGAAAAATAGGTGGAATAATGGACCAGCAAAAGTACCATCAGTTACTGATCCATCATCGTATACCCAGCATATTATTGGTAAAGGATTCTAATACGAAGAATGACCCAACCGATACAGAAATTAGTTAACTAAGAAAGAAGTTGCTGGAGTCATTAAACTGATATCCGGGACCTTAATCTCATCACGCCTGAGCAAATCTGGGATTTGATAGATAAGAAAAATGGCAAATTAAAAGCTACTTAGAAGGAAACTTTATATAATTCTATTGGAGACATATGAAGTAAAATCCCAAAGGACGCTTGATTGACTATACTGCAATAATACCTGAAAGACTGTCTGTAGTTGTTAAAACAAAAGGGGACACACAAAATATTAACTGTTTGCTGAGTTTATTTCTACTTAGTTTATGTTGTACTGAGCATGAATATTAATAAACTTTTGATGTGTCACACTTAATTTATCTTCCTTTGCTCTTTGATAGTAGCCTGAAATCTAAGTTTTAACTTTGTCCTAACACTTTTGCAAAGTGCTGTAGGTTTATCAAACAAGAAGTTTCATTTAATCAAAATTTATCAATTTGGAATAAGCAAAACAATCAGCAGGCTACGTTTAAAAGAGATCGATGGTCGCAAGTGTAAGAATAATTATATAATTACTAATGTAAACAGGCACTAAACTTGGAATAATTTTTAAAAAATAGCATTAAGTCCTTAGATACTAGGAGAATAAAACCAAAATCGTAAAACATACGTGAAATAGAAATATTTAACTATAAGAAATAACAAACTCGAGAAGACCGGATGTAGGAGGGAAAAATTAAACAGTTTAGTAGAATAAATGAAACAGAGACAGGAAAAAAATCATAATAATATCATAAAAAGAAGGAATGAATTGAACTGTAAACAAACTCCAGCAAAGAAAATAAGCAGAAAAAATCCAGTCCATTACGAGGAAGCTTATCTTTACACAGAGCTCAAAAAAAGTCTCATTTTGATTATTTCAGTTTGGTTTTATATGGGCAAAAAAGTCAAAGAAATGTGGTTAAGCCTAAAGTCCATCTGAAAAGATGCAATATTATCTTGTAGTCTTCTGGAAAGACCACATTTAATGTGATTCGTTTCATTGTTTTTGAAGTTTGCCACAAAGCAGTATAATGGGCCATCTGTGCTCTGTTCATCACGGGTATCAAAACTTGGTTTCTAGCAGGGGAAATCCACAGACAATATCACTTGGGGGAGGGGTGAAAAAATTCCCAGAAAAAAATTAATATGAGTAGACATTAAAAACGATTTATTTGAAACTGAAAGTTAGTATGAAAAGAGAATAAATAAGATAACCGCGAAACGAAATAGAACAAAACAAATATTAATACGAAATTGAAATAGTCAAGGCAACATAGAAGTTGAAATGAAATTAAAAAATTAAAAGTTGAACTAGTATGGAATATATACACGTATATATTTAAGAAATTCATTTGATATATTACTATGTTTATTGTATCTCACTTTGATGATCACGGCTATTCCATACCAAGATAAAATTTGACATAGAAGTGGCTGAAAGGAATTACCCAACCACATTGAATTTTGAAACATTGCTTACATAAACCATGTATTGGCTCATCCGAAGGCACCCATGGTGAATAATGTAATGAATGTTTCCCTTTTATTCTACACGCTTCACTACAGCTGTCGGACTTTATTACGGTAAAGGGTGCTTCACTTCCTGTTTGCGATCCTCCAGCTCTTGATGTCGAAACCCTATTAGTACCACTATCCATCGAATTAATGTCTTAGATAGAGAAATTATGTATAGCATCTGGGAGTAAACGGACATTAGGTATGTTTTAGAAGAATCTATGCTTTAGGAAAAGAATAAAATAGATGGGATAAAAATCTTCCTTGTGCTAAATAAGAATACCAGCATTTATTAAAGTTCTGAAGCATACATAACAATATGGGAAATATGCTATTCTGTGACATCAAGATGTGTAGAATATTTTCTTAACTTTATATTGATGACAAAAGCGTTAGAAACAGCTTCATTCTCAAACGTATTAAATATTTCAATGTTACCGTAACTTAAAAGAAAGTCACACCTGAAATTTCTAAACCAAATGTAACCGATATTCTGTTGTTAAAAAGAAATGTTTTATTTTGAAGGATAAAAGCTAAGTTAGCACAAGTGCACGTGGATGTACTTGTTTAAATAAGTTTATTCCATTTAAAAACTTCTCACTGCCATATGTTGTAGTCCGCTTTAGTTTGTTTTAGAACTGGAGGTGTCGTTGTAGATTGCTTGACCATTGGCTATAGTTTCTTTCAAACCATCATTTCACGTTTATTACAGTTCCAGAGGTTTTATTCAACAATCAGTTTATGTTTTACAGTTTACCATTTGGAACGTGAAAAAAGAGTTTTATTCACCTGGTGACATAATTTAAGTGAGTGGTCATGTCTTAAACATGCATTATCTTAAGACTACTACGAGTGAGTCTGTCATATTGAGAAAAGGAATGGATAATACATGGATGCTATTCTCATTCTAATAGATTCTTTGAATTTCTCGCAAAGCTATTCGAGGGCTATCCGCACTAGCCGTCCCTAATTTAACAGTGTAAGAATAGAGGGAAGGCAGGTAGTCATCACCACCCACCGCCAACTCTTGGGCTACTCTTTAATTAACGAATAGTGGGATTAACCGTCACATTATAACGCCCCCACGGCTGGGAGGGCGAGCATGTTTAGCGCGACCGGAATGCGAACCCACGACCCTCAGATTACGAGTCGCACGCCTTAACACGCTTGGCCATGCCGGGCCTCCTGATACCTCGTTAATAAAATGGGCGAGGGGGAGTTAGAAACGTTTGATTTAATTTGCACATTTTAAAATAATCGATCAAATATGTATTTGCCTGATGAAAATATCAGCAAAAGCCTGTAAAACTGTAAACACGAACCTACCGAAGTGACCGTGTAATTAATTTACTTTTCAATTTCTCCCATTTTCCATCACCTCAAAATTACCTATGCAATGATCACTGGTTTTCAAAGAATGCATGAAACTATAAGGGAGCATTTCAAAAATTCTCGTGAAGACAAGTGTTCTTCCCTTAAAAAGTAGACTTTGGCTTTATTTTAATTTCGCGCAGAGCTGCACCAAGGCTATCTGCACTAGCCGTCCCTAATTTAGCAGTGTAAGACTAGAAGTAATGCAGCTAGTTACCACCACCCACCGTTAATTCTTGAGCTACTCCTTTACTAACGAATAGTGGGATTGACCGTCACATTATAATACTCCCATGGCTGAAAGAGCGAGCATGTTTGGTGTGACGGGGATTCAAACCCGCGATTCATGAATTATGAGTCGAGTGCCTTAACAATCTGGCCATGCCGAGCGTAAAAGTAGAAGCTTTGACAGTATAACAGTTGTAAGGCATACTACAGTAATAAGAGAAATATATAGATAGCTTAGTTTTAACTTGACATCATTATTACTGATGTTGGTAGTAATATTGAAAGAAATATAAATAAGTGAATACAAATGAATACTTCAAAATTTATTAATATTATACATAATATATGGTTTACTGTGCGTATATATAATACATGTCATAACATCATCTTTGGTAAGAAACATTATTGCGTAGAAACGAATTACAGAACTCATAAATTATACAATATTTGAAACCAGTATTTGTAATTACAAAGATACCGGTAACTTATAAAAAATATAAGTAGAAAAAAATAAAAAAATGTGAAGGAAAACTGAGAGCTTTCAGAGTTTAAACATACAAAAAATAGGAAAAAATAATTGTAAAATTTTAATACGTGTAATGAAAAAACAAGACATGACTTGAGTATATTGAAATGAGAGACTTGTTTGTTTTTTTGAATTTCGCACAAAGCTACTCGAGGGCTATTTGTACAAGCCGTCCCTAATTTAGCAGTGTAAGACTAGAGGGAAGGCAGCTAGTCATCACCACCCACCGCCAACTCTTGAGCCACTCCTTTACCAACGAATAGTGGGATTGACCGTAACATTATAACGCCCCCACGGATGAAAGGGCGAGCATGTTTGGCGCGACGGGGATGCGAACCCGCGACCCTCAGATTACGAGTCGTACGCAAAATAAGAGGCATCCGTGACTTTTCTTGTTGAATATATAACTTTAAAACAGTTCTGGGCCAGGTGTGGTCCAGTAGATGAGGTTACATGATTTACATTCTGTTGTCGCAAAAATGCGCTGCGGTTATTTGAACGTCACTCAAAAGAAAAAACAACAACAAAAAAACTAACTATTCGATTGGACCAGAACAGTTCAATAGTTAGTGGTGTATCCCTCTGACTATTCTCGGCATGGTCAGGTAGAAAAGGAACTCGACTCATAATCTGAGGGTCGCGGGCTCGAAATACCGTCGCACCAAACATGCTCGTCCTTTCAGTCATAGGGGCGTTATAAGTGACGGTCAATCCCACTAGTCGTTGGTAGAAGAGTAGCCCAAGAGTTGGCGGTGAGTGGTGATGACTAGCTGCCTTCTCTCTAGTCTTACACTGCAAAATTAGGGACGGCTAGTGCAGATAGCCCTCGTGTAGCTTTGCGCGAAATTTGAAACAAACAAACAAACCCGTTGTCTAAGTGCATTACATCCAGTGCATTATATGTGTCTCAGAACAGCTGATAAGCAGAGAACAACGTTTCGACCTTTCTAGGTCATCTTCAGGTCATCAAGAATCTAGTCTATTAGTTCAGAATTGAGAACTGTTATGCAGAGCTCATCCGTGCATTGAAATTCTAAAACCTGATAAGCAGAACAACTTAAGCGCTTATCGCACCTATAAGACTGCCTTAGGCTTAACAAAGCGCCTGCTCGACATATCAACGAATAACAGTTCTTACTTAAGCGATAATAACTTTATTTATTGTTGAACCTTCAATTACCTCGTGTGTTTTTTTCTAAACTTCTTACATAATTTCTGCCCCTTTTTAATCGCACTCACTAAAAGGACTGTATCTAAAACATACTGGTTGTAAAAAATTAATAAATATCCAACGGTTTTACCGTTTCTATGATTGAAAACTTGTTGTAAACAGTAATAAAAAAAGGTGGAAACGTATTAGTTGTTGACTAGAACTAAAACTAAACAGAAGCGTTAGAAAGAGAAAAATGAAACAATGTCCCCTAGGGATCATTTATGGGTGATATACCTAAATCATAGATCTTGCATGAAAAATGAATGATAGATCGATCAACTGTAGTGTTATCTACTATATTCACATTCGATGATCAGGTAACTCACCAGAATTCCTTTAAAACCATCTAATGAATCATTTGTACTACAAACACAAATGGTACAATTACTGCATTTCCAGGGTTTTTATAGTGCCACATTCTTCCTAATAGCTCAATAGAAAGTTAGGGGTTTATAGCGTTAAAGTTAGGAGCTAGATTTCTATGTTAGACACAACGCAGAGAGCCTGTTATGCATTTTTTACGCTTAAACAACAAAACAAATAATTTTTCAAAGACTAAAGCAAGCTGTTGCCGTAAGTGTTGATAACATTTCTGTCTCTTCGCTAAACTTTAGTTACATAAATTAAAAATGTAAAAGCCTGGCATGGCGAGGTGGTTAGAGGGCGCTCAACTCGTAATCTGAGAGTCGCGGGTTCGAATCCTCGTCATACCAAACACGCTCGCCCTTTCAAACGTGGGGGTGTTATAATGTTATTGTCAATCCCACTATTCGTTGGTAAAAGAGTAGCCAAAGAGTTGGTGGTGGGTAGTGAACACTATCTGCCTTCCCTCTAGTCTTGCATTGCTAAATTGGGGGCGGCCAGTGCAGATAACCCTCGTGTAGCTTTGCGCTAAATTAAAAAAAAAAACAACAATATTAACCATTCATCAACCTCGCACCGCTCATCATCCACGCTGACACCGACTGTCGGTTACTTTTATAACACACAAATAGATTAAATGTGGGGAATATTTTATGGTATCACACGAACTCGGCTAAAAACCCCTGAAACCCAGAGCTTGACTACTAGGCTAACCCTCTCCCCCACACATACATAGTCGTATGTATTACAGTGAAAGTCACTGTTCTACCATATTAAGAGTTTGTTTTTGAATTTCACGCAAAGCTACACGAGGGCTATTTGTGCTAGCCTTCCCTAATATAGCAGTATAATACTAAAGAGGCGGAAGCTAGTCATCACCACCCACCGTCAACTCTTAGGCTACTTTTTTGCCATCGAAATGTGGAATTGATCATAACATTATAACGCCCTCACGGCCGAAAGGGCGAGCACGTTTGGTGTAAAGGAGATTCGAGCCTGCGACTCTCGGATTACGAGTCCGGTGCCTTAACCACCTGACCATGTCGGGCCAGCTGTAGAGTAAAAAATAAACACAAAAAGATATTTACTGGCACAGTGAAAGATAACATTTTTATTAAAGGTTAAAGGTTACAATCGGTAACCCATTATCATCTGCCCCAGTGGTACAGCGGTATATCTACGGACACAGACCGCTAGAAATTGGGATTCGATACCCTTGGTTGTCAGAGCGCAGAGAGTAGTTTGTATAGCTTTGTGGGTGATAAGGAACAACAACGAGTTGCAACCATGTTTTGTGCTTTTCATCTTTAATATAGTTCTACTTTGTGTATATGTTTTTAAACTTTCCTTTCGTTGATAAGTTGTAAAATGATAAAACACGAATATTCTCAAAAACGAAAGGTAGCAAGCGTTTAATTATTGCTTTCAAGTGTAATCATTTTTAGGCAGTAAAACATGTTTTAAAACAATCGTAACAACAATTTAATACCGTTTTATAACGTTTTTGTAAACATTTAGTGTAGCAATTGCGCTGAATTACAAACAAACAAGACGCCATGTTACTTTTGATGAGATTGAATCGCCATCTAGTAACGAGAAAGTTGAAACATAATTATACAAAGTTTCAACACTTTTGTGTACGTACTTTGTGTTTATGAATGAAGAATGTTGGTGCACTCTGCACACACAAACACATATGTATATTGCTAGAAAATAAATAACAAATCCTAACTTATCTATATCACCACTGAGAATCTGTGAACATGCAGTGGTAGTAATTATTTGTAATTACAAATTAAAGTTTCAAGAACACTACATGTACTGGTGAATAACACAGTCTTGCGAATTTAAATAAATTTCATAAACGTTGTTTTGGTGTTAATAAAGGATTTTTCATAATTAAGCAACGCAGATTTTTACCATAATATTTTTTTCTATCATGTAAGGATTTTTTTGTACAAATCCGGGTAAAAAAAACTCTTACTATGAATGTTTTTTTTTATTATCATGTTAAAGCTCTCGATCGATGGATGAGAATCTCGTGTCGTGATTGGTCAGTATAAGTCTACCACCAGTGGTTGTCAACATTTTAAGTTTAATAAAACGTGACTCGATTTCAGCGATTCACTTATTTAAAACTACATACGACGCTTTGTGAAAAATCTGTGCGTGA
Source organism: Tachypleus tridentatus (assembly GCF_004210375.1). NCBI lineage: Eukaryota > Metazoa > Arthropoda > Merostomata > Xiphosura > Limulidae > Tachypleus > Tachypleus tridentatus. Next base: position 180,759,479 of record NC_134834.1, read on the forward strand.
TGAAGGTAAGTGTACATCATTTTCGGATTCAGCGTACATGAATTACTGTACAACCCGTAAAAAAATTCAAGACAATAAAACCATCGCGGGCCTGTGATATTACTGCGAGATTTGCCGAATGACAACAGAAATCTGACCATCAATAATAAACAGTAAGCGAAAATATAGAAGCTGCACTTCATTTTCTACACATATTTACTGACAAAGCTCACTGCACAAGAACTTTCTCGGTCTCAGTTTCTTAATAAAATTAGCCATTTAGAATATTCTAGAAAGTCTTACGCTAACAGAGGAAAAAGAGACGCAATTGATTGAACTTGTTTGAGTACATTAACTACACAATATATAATGATAAATTTATGCCACCTTTTGAGTAAAATGTAACGAGCTTGTTTTAAAGGTATAAAATTGTATTATTTTCCTTTAGTCTCCTGTATAAGTGTAACACATATCACCAAGGGTTGCAATAGTTATTATTAATCCTATTTTCTCGTTAGCTGAAGATAATTTGATTTATTTAAAGCCTCGCTTGTAATTAAAGCCCTTAGGAAACAAGAGAAGTAACAAAACCGATAGCGATATTCTGGGCAGTAATAACAAAGTTTTCCAGTAAACGAGATACAAACAAACGTAGTATCAAAGTCGTTTGACAAGTTAATTTTTACTTTTTGATATAATTGTATATCCTTAAATGGAGAGAGCGTAAAATCGAAAGAGTGACTGACATAAGGCGTGTTCTTTTAAGGGCTTAGCGAGTTTACATAGAAGATAAAAACACTGAAGATGTGGAATTGTCAAGATACCGTCTGGAATCTAACGGAATTAATTATTTCATCTCGTATATTTGTCCTATTCAAAGATGAAAAAAAAAACCCGATAAGTACAAGTCTGAGATTTATCCACAGTGTAGAGAAATTCAAGAAGTATATTGTGATGTACAGAGTGATCCAAAATACGGTTTCAATTTGAAGGTAGCAAGAAGAATTCTGTTGTCATTTAATAGTGTTTACAGTTGTGCAGAACGGTTTCGTTACAACCACACTTGAGATAAACAGTTAGGTTTGTTTGTTTTGAATTTCGCACAAAGCTACTCGAGGGCTATCTGTGCTAGCCGTCCCTAATTTAGAAGTGTAAGACTAGAGGGAAGGCATCTAGTCATCACCACCCACCGCCAACTCTTGGGCTACTCTTTTGCCAACGAATAGTGGGATTGACCGTCACATTATAATGCCCCCACGGCTGAAAGGGCGAGCATGTTTGGAGCGAAAGCAGTTAAAATGTGGTGATAAACAACAACGAAACGTTCGTTCAGCTGCTGCATACTTCTTCATACACAAGGATTCTGGCATATCAAACTTTCTCTTCTAAAGTTAAGGACGTATTTAAATAATTATTAGATTTGTAAACAAAGAAAGAAGGTCATGTTTTCTATACGAGGACGAGCTCCTAGAACACGTTGATCACTAATTTTTTGTTATAAGAAAGCTGCCTAATATTCGTGGTTATCAAAGAAGTGTGTATATTTATGTTTTGTCAAGGAGGGGCAGCAGCGGTTTTTCAGTTATTCGTTGCTAAGGAGGTACAGCAACGCTTTCCATGGTTACTAAGAAGGTACAACATCGCTTTGAAATGGATACTAAGGAGGTACAGTAATGTTTTTGGAGTTGTCATGGAGACACATTAACGTTTTTTTATGGTTGAAAGGAGGCCTGAAAACAGTCATTTATACAATGAAATGAGTTAATTAGTGTTAAATTACAGGTGGTAGAGTTTTGTTTGTTTGTAGTTAAGCACAAAGCTACACAATGGGCTATCTATGATTTGTCCACTGTCACTAGGGGGCACGGGAGGTAATGATTAGTTATCTTGTAATTAATTGTTAATAAAATATGACCCATTTGAAACATTGGCTTAAAAAAGGTCGCTCAGTGCCAAAATATTCACGTTTCAATGAAATTACAGAGTGACACCAAAATTATATAAATATATACACGCACTAACATACACAACCTACTTATTTCATTCTCTCTATACATATATACACTCAGATTTACGTTCCAGTGTAAATGTAATACAAGGTTCCAAGTCACCACGAAAGCTGACTTGCTGTGACACTGTACTAATGAACAGTGACATGCTCTTTTAGTTTTTCTTACTACTCCCTGCGAATTTCTCTAGAAACAAAACGTCCCTCGAGTACAGAAAAAAAAACTCATCTGAATATCAAAGCTTTGGCAACATTAAAAATACAAACAACCAGTATATCTTAGTTCAATCTACCACAAGCCTGCTATAAACCCGATTGAAAAGACTGGCTTATAGACTGCATCCTCTACGCTTAAGCACATTACAAAAGCTGTTACAGATGCAGTGAACCGTTGTTCTAATAATGTATAAAAGCTTTTAGCTAATATTAAAGTGAAAAAAACATATTCTTATGACTAGTATGTGTATGGATAATTAATATTATATTACTTGTAAGAATGACGGAGAGATTTAGGTTTATCGAAGTAATCTATATGTTCCGCCACCTTGTTTAACGCATTTTAAGGCACTATATGTATAAAAGAAAGTTGTAGCTGTCCAGGGGTAAGAGTTCTAAGCATATAACAAGGCACGTTGTGACTGACACTCCAATCAAAGAGGAAACATAACGAACTTACCAAAAACATGACTCTTCCAAATGATCCCTCAGTCAGAGATGTACAGATAGATAGTCATTGTAATTATACACAGAAAGGTGCCCATCTATATTTGATATTTTAAAGTTCGTCCAAAGTCGTCCCTAATTTAGGAAAGGCAGCTTGTCATTATCACCGACCTTCAACTATTGGGCTGCTCTTTTGCCAAACAAATATTGTAGGATTGACTATCACATCATAATGCCCCCAACTGTTAAAGGGGCGAGCTAGTTAGGTAGGAACAGGATTCTAACCCACGAGTCGAGCTTGACTTAACCTATCAGAAAGACACGAACACCTAATATTAAGAACAACGTTTTCGAAATAACTTATAATTTTTATGTTTGTGAACATAAACTTCTTACCTTTATCTGTATAGTATACGAACGTGTTTTCAGAATCGTTATGTAGTAAATGAGTTGTATTAACAAAGTAATGCCATACCAATGACGTAAGTTTAAAAAAATACTGTATCGGTTCTTAACCACAAGTGCTTTATTCGTGCACAGATAAAGACTTTAAAATCCTCTTTATATATATATATAAATCATAGATTTTTGAGCAATAAACAAAACACGCTAAAATTAAACAAAATAGGCTACATATTTTTTAAAAAGATCCAAGAGCACAAGTCACAACGTGGGATCGTAAAATGTATTCTAGGGTTTTGGAGGTGACTGTGGATGTACGACCCACATTGCGGTGGGGATACACCGTCTATCAGTCTTAACCTCCAATTCGCTGGTCTCATATAAGAAGATTAGAAATTCTGGACGGGGATTCGAACCCGCAACCCTCGCATTACGAGTCGCACGCCTTACGCGCTTGGCCATGCCGGGCCCATGTGGATGCTCAAGCTCAAAACTTCCCACATCTATATTACCCTTCATGGCCTGCCATGGCCAAGCGCGTAAGGCGTGCGACTCGTAATTCGCGGGTTCGCGCACGCGTCGCACTAAACATGCTCGCCCTCCCAGCCGTGGGGGCGTATAATGTGACGGTCAATCCCACTATTCGTTGGTAAAAGAGTAGCCCAAGAGTTGGCGGTGGGTGGTGATGACTAGCTGCCTTCCCTCTAGTCTTACACTGCTAAATTAGGGACGGCTAGCACAGATAGCCCTCGAGTAGCTTTGTGCGAAATTCCAAACAAACAAACAATTACCTTTCATTGTCTAAAGACAGTTGTGGAAAGGTGAATGCCCTTTCAAATTAAAATAAAAATAAGAAATGAAAAATATAAATATAAAAGGATGAAAAATAAGTAAATAAATATCAAAAGATGAAAAATAAATAAATCAAATGAAAATAAAAATCAAATAAAAAATGAAAATAAAAATCAAATAAAAAATGAAAAAATAACGCAATTCTTCCTCATGATTTTGTTTTCTTATTTGGCTTCATTTGGATGTAATTATTTAATTTCGCCAACATATATATATTTTAATATTTTAAATATTGTCTGCACCTATTGTACTTGATCAATACAAGCTACTTATCTGTAAAATAGTCAGGTAAACTAATTTGTCGCTTCTTTAATTATACCGATCCGCCACAATAGTTGATGGTTGAAAATATTAATCACAAGTCCTGAAGGCTCTACGTTTCGCTAATCTCAGACTTACGTTCTCTGCTACGTGAGATGCTTACACTAAAAGAGTTTAGATAGCTCTGTTAATGTTCGACTGTTCTTCTCCTCAGTAGACAAGAAGAGTCACTTTAAGTAGATCATGCCGTTTCGCCAAAACTAAAGATGTAAATCTGAAACACTTTGTTTGACTGCTTTGACCTCCTAACAGTAACTGTAAAAAACAACATCAAAACACACGCATATAAAAGAAATGAAAATAATGTTTCTTTATATAAATTATCCATGAAAGTAAAAACACAAATATTTTTACTTTTTGGATATTTTACGACATATTGGGTTCCTTTATTAAGAATGTCAAACTGTTTACCAGTATCTGACCTAGTGTGACCTGGTGGTTAGGACACTCGGTTCATATCCTGTGGGTTGAAAGTATTATTATGCTTGTCCTTTCGACAGTGGGGACGCTATAATGTGGCGGCCAATCTTACTATTAGTTGATAAAAGAGCATCCCAAAAGTTAATGATGAACGTTGTTAATTGTCACTGCTGAATTAGGACAGCTAGCATAGATGGCGTTTAAGTAGCTTTGCTCGGAATTTCATAAACAAACACAAACCATGAATATTCATATATCTCATTGATAATAAGTATTTCTATTGTCACAAGTAAATGAGAACCGTTTTAAACTCTCTTACAAGTTTTATCTAAATTAAGAAATAGAATGTTTAAATTAGGTAAACATCAAACAATTAATCCAATACACACAATTACGAGGACTATATTTTTGCCCTAATATTTATGTTAGACTTCTCCCAATCTTCATGTATTTTCCCTATAGATCTGCAGTTTTTACGAGAATTTATTCAATAGTTTCTTTGGAAAACTAAGAAAGCAAACAAGTTCAAGAGATAAAGGTCTCTAAACCTAAAATGAGATAGTAGAATAGACAACATGATATATTCACCCCAAAGCTTGGCGTCTTTGTCTAATTTTTTTAACTGTTATTAACCAAGAAATGACTTTCTGTTACCAAACCCTATTGCTAGATACCTTATTTCTGTAGTTCTCAGTAACTCTGCGGCAGGTCTGAAGCTTTATAATGCTAAAAGCCGAGTTCGATACTCATGACTGGCACAGCACAGGTACCCCATTGTGTTGTATTATTCTACGACAAAAAAAAACAAACTATTGTAATAGTTCCATTCCTAACCAAGCCCATTCAACAGTTTACTACCCTTTATAAATTGTATCCATCTTCATGTGATTGAAACACCAAACAGCGGATATATTTTTAACAAAAGTTACATATATAAGTGATGGTGCGTGTGTGTTTATATATATATATATATATATAAAGTTTCAAGTATTAATATTATAAAACTTTCCAGTCGCATCTCTAACTTGTGGCATTTTTATGTCTAAATCTCATGTATTTTCGAAATTAAACGTCATTAGGCATTTAGTTTCCAAAAATATTGTATTATAGAAAATAAAATACTACCTAATGTCAATTGTGCAACAATTTCCCTTCTATATTTACTTATGCGTATCAACAACTTAAAAATACTATAATGACCAAATTCAAAGTCATATAATTATAGATCACTAATTATGAATCATTTGACTTCTAATATACATTAACTGCAAAAACATGCTCTCCAATTATTCAGAAGTGAGACTCGTGTTTCAATACCCATTATGTAGCTTTGCGCTTAGCAACAAGCAAACAAAAACAAGGAATAACCACATTTCTTGTTATACTCTATACGTATCTTATTTACACGTTCATTTTTTTATATATTATATTTTCAATTTTTTGTACAGTTTTTCTGCTGTTGAGGTTCCCAAGTATTGAATTTTTGGATAACAGTGTGCCTCAGCTTAAAAATTTTTAAATTTGTTGTGTCATCTATCAATAAATAAATCACAAACTAAATTGTTAAAAATTTAGGTTTTATTAAAAACAACGTATTTTTTCCACATATGTAAATATTTGGTATCGTTCTTTTTTATATACATTGTCATGTTAAGCTTGGAACATGATCCGTAACTTTCCCAACTTTGTTGATAAATACTTACAGTTTGTTTGTTTTTGAATTTCGCACAAAGCTACTGGAGGACTATCTGTGCTTGCCGTCCCTAATTTAGCAGCGTAAAACTAGAGGGAAGGCAGCTAGTTATCACCACCCACCGCCAACTCTTGGGCTACTCTTTTACCAACGAATAGTGGGATTGACCGTCACATTATAACGTCCCCACGGCTGAAAGGGCGAGCATGTTTGGTGCGACCGCGATTCGAACCCGCGATCCTTGGATTACGAGTCGCACATCTTAACACGCTTGGCCATGCCGGGCAAAACTTAGAGTAAACCAAACAAAAAGTTTAGGCATAATCATCTCCCGTTAAAAACAATTTAATTAAAGTCCAAGGAAGATCCAGACATCTCATTTCTTTTGCAGAACAGTAAGCTACAATTTTATAAAGTCGTGAAACGATTTTTTACCTTTTTCAAATCTTACTTTTTTCATTCTTTTGTCTTCCTATTCCATTATAAATGTAAAAAGTAACTGTTCTAATAAAATCGACCTAGATCTCTTTGTTCATGATTGACTGTCTTATTTCTCTCACTTTCAATTTTATGCATTCTTGAATGAATTTCTGACATGGCCTCAAACCCATTTTTGATGGAATAACAACAACAGCAACAAAAACAAACTGTTCAATCCATTTCTCTAAATTTGATTTTATATAATTGTGTCTTCTGTATAACAATTACGAATGGCACTTATATATTACGCTCATCTTCTTCTAAAACCTACCATTTTGGTGATATCGTTTAAAAGCTCTGTTTTACGAACATGTAGTTTTACTTGCGAGACATGAAAAAAGATTAATCTAATTTCAAAAGAATACACGAGACAAAATCATTTGTGATTTAATAACAAGTAGTTTGTATGCTAACTATGTTGAAAATAGAAGTTCTTAACATTTACTGAAAATGTTTAATATCTATTGACAAGTAATATCGAGGCCCGGCATGGTTAAGGCACTCCACTCGTAATCCGAGGGTCGCGGGTTCGAATCCCTGTCGTACCAAACATGCTCGCCCTTTCTTCCCTGGGGACGTTATAATATGAGGGCCAATCAGACTGTTCATTATAAAAGAGTATACCAAGAGGTGGCGATGAATGATGATAACTAGCTGCCTTTCCTCTAGTCTTCCTTTGCCAAATGAGGGAAGACAAACTCAGATAGCCATCGTGAAGCTTTGTTCGAAATTCAAAACGAAGAACCAAGTAATATTGTCCAATCAGCTTTCTGGAAAAACAGAGAATTATTTAAATTTTTAATATTGTTTATCAGATGAGGTGGAAAAATTGTTTAAAACGTTTTAGAAAAATATATTTTCTAAGCCTTTCATAATTTCTAAGATGTTTCATTCAATCTAAGTCAGCCTTCTATGAAATGCAGTGGTTCAACATTAGATCTGCAAGTTTATAACACACAAAACTTGGTTTCAATATCCGTGATGGGCAGAACACAGCCTATTATGTAGCTTTAAGAAATAAACAAAATCAACGGAAATGGTTGAAACACTAAAATCGAGAAATACGCTTTTATTAAATGTTCATATATGTTGAAACATTTTATTATTGATAACAGTATTTAAAAATATTTGGTATGATAATAGTAATTAAAAATGTATATATCTACATGTACATTATATTACCAAACTAACAAGTGTATATATATGTTCATTATATCACCAAACTAACAAGTGTATACATATGTTCATTATATCACCAAACTAACAAGTGTATATATATGTTCATTATATCACCAAACTAACAAGTGTATATATATGTTCATTATATCACCAAACTAACAAGTGTATATATATATATATACATGTACATTATATCACCAAACTAACAAGTATGTATATATATACATGTACATCATATTACTAAAGTAACAAGTATATATATATTTGTATATATGTACATGGTATCACTAAAGTAACAAGTATATATACATGTATATCATATCATTCAAGTAACAAGTATATATACATGTACATTATATTACTAAAGTAACAAGTGTATATATATGTACATCATATTACTAAAGTAACAAGTGTATATATATGTACATCACATTACTAAAGTAACAAGTGTATATATATGTACATTATATTACTAAAGTAACAAGTGTATATATATGTACATTATATTACTAAAGTAACAAGTTTATATATATGTACATTATATTACTAAAGTAACAAGTGTATATATATGTACATTATATTACTAAAGTAACAAGTGTATATATATGTACATTATATTACTAAAGTAACAAGTGTATATATATGTACATTATATTACTAAAGTAACAAGTGTATATATATTTGTATATATGTACATCATATTACTAAAGTAACAAGTGTATATATATGTACATCATATCACTAAAGTAACAAGTATATATACATGTACATCATATTACTAAAGTAACAAGTGTATATATATGTACATTATATTACTAAAGTAACAAGTGTATATATATGTACATTATATCACTAAAGTAACAAGTGTATATATATATGTACATTATATTACTAAAGTAACAAGTGTATATATATGTACATTATATTACTAAAGTAACAAGTGTATATATATGTACATCATATTACTAAAGTAACAAGTGTATATATATGTACATCCTATTACTAAAGTAACAAGTGTATATATATGTACATCATATTACTAAAGTAACAAGTGTATATATATATGTACATTATATTACTAAAGTAACAAGTGTATATATATGTACATTATATTACTAAAGTAACAAGTGTATATATATGTACATTATATTACTAAAGTAACAAGTGTATATATATGTACATTATATTACTAAAGTAACAAGTGTATATATATGTACATTATATTACTAAAGTAACAAGTGTATATATATATTCATGCACAAAGTAACAAGACAAATATTTTGTTGAAGAGTCTCCTACTTTGCTGATTTTACTTCTTTGTAATAGAGAGTGGGTCTGCGTTTGACGTCGGTTATGACGTGAGCTATGTTATAATTCCTGCCAAGAATTTTAATAAATATCTGTTAAAATAAACTCATTTTTGCTTCTTGTGAAATAATTCTGAGTGCAGTGAAATTCAGAAGTTTAACTTTTCTGTCTTTCAGGCGTTTTTATAAAACGTGTCAACACATTTTAGTTGTATTCATTATGGTCGTTTGGCTGCCCAAGATAATGTGTTGGTTATTTTAGGTGCACAACGGTGTGCAGTAATCACACTGAAAGACACATTATTTCCTCATAGATCATACATATATAGACCGTGCACTATTTCCCCAAACGTCACAAATAGATCACAATATTTCTTACTTCCTTAACTACTACCAGTAGATCAATTCCAGATGAAATAGGGCACGCTGTGATACCGCCCCCTGGTGGGGGTGGAGAAATGATAATGTTCACATTGTATCCAGACCTGACCATGAAAAGAATAAATAAATTAATTGCCGTACTTATGGGTTTTCCACAGTTCCTCGAACCCATTACAAGAAATATGAAAACCACTGCTTTACAGACAGAGCTGTTGTGAACCGCAGTGAAATCCAGCAACACTGTACTTGCTGTGAATTTGTTGACTCTTTTCCTTCATTTTCCAAGTCTCGTTTCAGATGTGAGCGATACGATTAATGTGAAATGCACTTGTCTTGTTTGACACCACGTTTCAAATTGTACACAAATTGAGATACAATCAGATTCAAGTGACTGGGCTAATATTCTACAACAGTATTCAAGTGACTGGGCTAATATTCTACAACAGTATTCTTCTTCAATCAAAGTTTATTTTCTTGTGGTATATTGGCTCCAGCTAATGACCTTTCCGGGCTCCCTCCATGTGGCAGTGAATAGTGAAATTCGTATGCAAATCCAGAGGGAAGAGGTAGACACTACTCGCTCGGGTCGTATTGTTTTTGTATAGTTGGCAGTACGTTGTTTACTTCAGTATACTTATTGGTATGTGTTTTAAGAATTTTAAAAACAACAACAAAGATTTGCATCGACTTTTATATGTAATGTAATGATAAATATAAATATATGTGTGTATAGTATATTTCTAAAGGTATTTTTAATAACCTAAGGCAATCTATAGAGTGTTTTCGAAACTCATGTATGACGACAACAACAAAAAAACACACACACACCTATGCGGGGGTAAAATGATATATCTATTATTTGCCGTTCTATACACGGGTGGCGTTTTATAGATGTGAGAATAAATACACGTGACGTATTTATAGATGAATATTCATGGTGTGCACGAGAATATTTGTGTTTCACGTTGAGTGATGACAGTTTTGCGCTTCAAACTAGATGCAGTGCTACGGTAAGATAATAAACTGTATTTATATTTTGAGACCGAGTCGGACAGAAACCCAGAAATTCTGATAATCAACAGATATGGTAAGCATTGAAGGCCTTCTTTATTTGACAAACTCATAAATTAGTAAAGGTGCAATTTGAATTCGCCAACTTGCATCATGCTGGTTTGTTTAATTTATCTTCCTTTTGTTCCTGCACGTGACAGTCTTCAAACTAACCTAGTTTATGTTGATACGTCATGCTCTGATGCTTCACGAGGCTTTATAAAAGTTAGTCCTTCATGACAACTATTAGACGGTAATAAATTATACAGACTTATGGGATCTCTTATTACACTTATTATATTTGAGGTATTAACATATCATTTAATATTTTTAATACGTAGGCACAAAAACAAAGTTAATTTTAGGTAGAATGGAAGAATAAAAGGAAATTCATTCCTGTTTTAAAATGACAATTTGTGATAATTTAGTCCGTGCCTCCCGCTAGTACAGCGGTAAGTTTGCGGATTTACAAAGCTAAAATCAAGGGTTTGATTCCCCTCGGTGGGCTCAGCGGATAGCTCGATGTGGCTTTGCTATAAGAAAACACACAAACTTAGTTCGTTTTGTCTGTTTTCGAGTTGAACATTTAGCTTACTTCTTGTACTTGCCAAACGGATTTGCAACCTGATATCTGATATGAAAAACATTATTCTCGCCTGTTCGAACCTGTTACCTTATGTTGCATCTAATTTCTGATTATATCACTTGATAGAGATTGTGAATGTAACATCCTAAAAACTGCACCATCCTGTACTCGATTCTTCCATCCGTGGTGAAGACAAAACACAACAAATCCTATTATCTATACAAAATAATTAGTCAACTGTGTATTAGTAAACTGACTTATTTTTGGAACCTTTCACCTGGTACCAAAATACGACATGAAAACAAGAAGTAGACGAAAAATAATCAGACTGGGACAATGCTATGGTAACATAATGATTCTAATATAGCAATAAAAACCGTTCAAACATAGGCACACAAAAAGGAAAGTTACAATTTTAACTCATCCTGCATTTCTCGTTTAAGAAGTTAAATGTACAAACAGTGCAGACTGTTGATACTGAATAATGTTCATTTAGCGACAAAGAGCCACTGTCAAGTAAAACTCTTTGGTTCACTCATTGCTAATTTCCTGGGAGTTGATAATCAATAGTAACACACTCGTAATGTGTTTGAGTTTTTTATTTAACCAGAACGTAGTTGATGTAGGAATTCTGCAGAAAGAAGGAAAGCTTTCCACTATAATAGGGAATTAAGATACTTCAACCCAGCGTAATCCCAAAACAGAGCAGCACCTAAGACACCAGTCTTATATATAGTAAACGTAGCACGACTTTCAATAATAAATCTACACACAGAAAGTACAATGAACAGTTTCCATGAATTAACTTTTGGTGGAAGCTTTTTGGTTTTCTTTAGTATCAAATCTAGTAAACCAGAAATATCCGTGTAAAAGTAAAAGATATATATATTTGATCAAAAGGTCATGCATTCTGTGTAAGCAGGCTTGTGTTTTCTTTTGTTTGTTGGTTATTAGGTATAAAGAATCACAATGGGGCCTAACATGGCCAAGTGGTTAGGATGCACAATTCGTAATCTGACGGTCACTGGTTGGAATTACAGTCACACCAAACATGCTCACCCTTTCAGCCGTGGGGGCATTATAATGTGACGATCACTCCCACTATTCGATGGTTAAAAGAGTAGCCCAACAGTTAACGATGGGTGGTGATGACTAGCTGCCTTCTCCCTAATCTTACACAGCAAAAGTATGGACGGTCCTCGTGTAGGTTTGCGCGAAATTCAAAACAAACCGAACCCTTCTCCATGGTCTTGTGCACCTGACCCTTCTGGGTATTTAAAAATTCAGCATATCCAAATACCCACAAAGAAGAAGCATCTCGACCGTTAGTTTGAGGGTTTACAACGCTAAAATACTGGCGTCAACCGCTGCAGTGACCACAACGCAACTAAAACCCATTCATTAGAGTTACACTCAAAACATATTTATTGGTTCCTGTTTTAAGTCAACGTTATAAGACTTCGAATTTTAAAGTTCAAACCATGCACCAGCCTATTGTTCATCATCTCGTACCTTTAGGGAAACAGATGACTTTGCAGCTTTCTGTTTGTTTAAAAGAATATGTAATCCAACGTTTCTCAGTTTAACATGTCACCTTCTTCGAACGTATTTCATGAAAGATAAAAAACACATGATGTTTAGGGAGCAGTTAGACCTTGATTTGATTAAAAAACTCATTATGTTAAATAAGTAGTTAAACCTTGGTTTGATTTTTAACTACTGAATCGTTTCAGGGAATTATGTTTTTCTTGTAATGTCTTTTTAAATTATTTTACCACGAACACATGTTTCTATTGAATTATGAACTGTATGAAATTAATTATTTTTTATTAGCTGACGGGGGGGGGGCAAATGTTGGCAAAGAATGTAGAGGAAAACGTGATGGTGACATAATCATAGGAAGGTCACATCCACATACCGAACCTACTATTTCACTATCTTGATGTGTTCGTATGATGTTGTTGTTATTTTTTTTTGGGGGGGGGTATGTTCCAGGTTTGGTGGCAATCGGTTTGTCCGTTAGTTGTAGGCGGACAAACACACACATGTATATACACACCATCTTTTATCAGATAATGGTTTGCTTGTTTTTTGAATTTCGCGCAAAACTACACGAGGGCTATCTGCGCTAGTCGTCCCTAATTTAGCAGTGTAAGACTACAGGGAAGGTAGCTGGTCATCATTACCCACCGCCAACCATTGGGCTACTCTTTTACCAACGAATAGTATGGTTGATCGTCACATTATAACGCCTTTACAGCTGAAAGAACGAGCATGTTTGGTGTGACAAGGATTCGAAACCGCGACCCTCAGACTACACGTCGAACGCCTTAACGATCTGGCCATGCAGGGCCTTTAGATAATGAAAACTAAACTATCACACGTACATTAAAATATACTTATCTATTATAAACTATCAGATCTTCTGAGCGAGTTTTAAGTAGTGCTCATTTTAACTTAAATAAGTTTAATTTTTTCACATTTTCAAATTATCGTTTGCTAAGAAACAAACTAGTGATAATGTTACTAAATAAAACATAAGCAAAACTAATGCACGACCTTCATTTTACTTCATTAAGCATTTCTAGAGGACATTGATCCGTTCAGAGACCAAAGTTATTTTAATACAAAGTTCTCATCTCGACCTAATGGTTGTTTTCACACTACATTTAGCGTGATATGAAACGCTATTATATTGCTTATGCCACATTATGAAATACACAGGAAAACTAAACGTAATGATAATTTTTCGCTTTAGTTGAATACGTAACACTTAAATCTATTAAATGAAATACCTAAATATTTATAAATTAACGAAAAAATTGTCACTTCTTAGTCAAGCCATCCCTATCAAAGAGAGACTAGAAGTATATCTCCATTTTTACCTTTTCAATTTGATCTACTGATTTATATTCCTCAAAACAAGATCCACGTCCACCAAACACGTTCGCCCTTTCTGTCGTGGGAGAGATATAATGTGACGGTCAATCCCACTGTTCGTTGGTAAAAGAGTAGCCCAAGAGTTGGCGGTGGATGGTGATGACTGACTGCCTTCCGTCTAGTCTTACACTGTTAAATTAGGGATAGCTAGGGCAGGTAGCCTTCGTTTTGTACGAAATTCAAAAGAAACCAAACAAATCAAAACAATATTTCAGCTGTAAGTACACAAACCATTGGAATGCCCCCTGTGGTGTAAACGGCCTGGTGCACACTTCTCATAAGATTCAGATACAGTTGTCCTTAATTTTCAAATACTGACTAGAAGTCGTCACAAGACTTCTTTAAAATTTGTAAATGAAATTATAAGCGTTTTTAACATTTTTCTAACACTCTTTCTGCTGAAAGTGAGAAATGGATTAAGCTGCAACAAGTATCAAACAGCCTGATACGTCAGCCACTAGGTCAGGTTCCCACTTAACATTTGTAATATGAAACGATTTCCTGATACATAACCATTGTTAAAGATGTTAAACAGCCTTGTTCTGCACCAGATAATTATTTTTAGCCTAAATGTTTCAGAATTAGGCTTAGCGTTTCATGTTAAATTTAATTGTAATGTGTAGTGTTTCAAACGTATGGACGACACCTGAGAAATGAATGAAGATAATACTATTGGGTTATTTCAATCATGGGAATTCTAAAATATGTTTTATATGTCCATTACGTCAGACTGCATTACCTTGGCATTTAATGCCAATAAATTTTAATAACTTTAATGATACGTTTTTTTCATCGTTAACTTGAGTCTGCCCTAAAATTGCTATCGAAATACTACATCACCAACATTCAACACATACACACACACACTCAGTTGGATAATTTTTACCTTACCGAAAAGGGCATGACCTGTATAAATGATATTAATGCAGTAACTATAACAACAACTCTAAGAGCACAACCGAAGAGAAATTCATAAAGAAAATAGTTTTACATATAATTGAGCGATGTTTTAATAAGTTGGCTATTTTTTACAAACATTTCTGTTATTTCTGCTTCTGATACGTTTTTCTAATATTAAAAAGAATAATGTAAAACTATTTATCATTTTACTTCTCTCCTTAAAATTGACACAGCTAGAAACCCATGGTGGGCAGAGCACAGATAACCCATTGTGTATCTTTGCCCTTAAGAACAAATGATCTTCTCTCAACGTTTAATTTGTAAAGGTTTAAATTGAAATATTAATAATGCAGCAACGACCAGGAGTGAGTAGTCAAATATTCTTTTAGAGTTATGGGCACAAACGTTTAATATGCAATTTTTATAGTTCATAAAAATTAGTAGTTGCGCCCTAAATGATTTCTAAACCCTTGTCTTCCAAAATCCAAATGCCACTATTGTTTTGAGATATTATAATTTATATCTGACCAAAATTTAGCAATTAGATATTGCTAGAGAAAGCTGATTATACTGTTAATTTGAGCTTAACTCGCCATTGCAAGTCTTAATAGTCTTAAGTTCCAATTTTTAATTAATTTATCTCTCATATCTTGACAATAAACTTTATTGTATAATTTTTAGGAAAAATATTTGACGAGTGATGAGGTGGCCTACATCTTTCTACAGACATCACAGTGAAGACATAATATATTTGATCACGCTAACAATCATTTACACAGTGCCCAACAAGTCTTAAATCATTGGTGATTTGAAACTTTTCTTAATTTCATACACATGACTGATTATGGCTCTATCAAAGAAAGATAAAGTCGAATTAATCCTGTTATTAATCCAAATTTATTCCGAATTACAAGAGCATCATGTGGAACACATTGTGTATGATTCGTTGAAGTGTCTGTGGTTCCAGACTTATAGGATGTCCTGTAGTTTGGATAAATTCATGGCACGACAAAATAGAGTACACTAACTTGTTTGAGAAGGTTCTCGTTACGGTAAACAACTATAAAGGTTTGACATTTACTTCTATACAACACGTGGAACCTGTTTTATTAATGCACGCGCTAAAGCACATGAATTAAAATAACATTTTGATAAGCGCTGAACAACATTGCTAAACAGGAAAAAAACCTGCACATTTTTAACTTGTTTATTTAATCTAAAATGTTTTAAGTGACGATATTGTCGTTGTACTTATGGTTTCTTTCACACTTAAATATAAAAGTAAAACCAGATATTAGCACGCTCCAAATCAATTAATTTCCAGGCCTTCTGTTATCAATCTTATTACAAAGGATGAATGCACTGAAGATTAAAGGCCAACGTTTTTTAATCCATTATTGTAATTGCATTAACATACTTCTCAACGTTTTATAAGGGAATATGGTACAACTTCTGTGCTTAACTTACGAGTGAAGTAGCCCGAATAAATAAATAAATTGCAGCGGAATTTAACAGTCTGAAAATTAACGATATTGTATTAAGGTGGTTGAAAAATTATGAAAGGGTACTACAGTGGACGAAAAATAGTGAAAAGGTACTACTGTGGACGAAAAATAGTGAAAAGATACTAACGTGGTTAAAAATAACGAATGAGTCCAGTAACAACAGGCGTTGTGGCGGTCGTAAAGTAAGAAATCAGTCCTTAAACATTAGTAACGAACAAGTGTTATGGTGGTTGTAAAATAGGAATTGGTGCTGGGGTTATTAATAATAACGAAAGGCGTTGTGCTGGTTGTAAAATAAGGAATTGGTGCTGGAGTTATTAATAATAACGAAAGGCGTTGTGCTGGTTGTAAAATAAGGAATTGGTGCTGAATTTATTAATAATAACGAAAGGCGTTGTGCTGGTTGTAAAATAAGGAATTGGTGCTGGAGTTATTAATAATAACGAAAGGCGTTGTGCTGGTTGTAAAATAAGGAATTGGTGCTGGAGTTATTAATAATAACGAAAGGCGTTGTGCTGGTTGTAAAATAAAGAATTGGTGCTAGGGTTATTAATAACAACGAAATGTGCTATTCTGTTTGTAAAATAAGGAATTGGTGCTAGGGTTATTAATAATAACGAAAAGGTGTTATGGGCAAGTGAAATAGGAATAGATACTAAAGTCGTTCCATACCAGCAGAGAATCTTGATTAATGAAAATGTTGGATTCCTGGCTCTGTTATAAATTATTGATTAATATCAAAATTTGCTGTTAAAACAACCAATTAATACCCGTATTAAGGATATATAAAAAAGACAGGAGTCTAATACGATTCGAACATATGCAACGTTTATTTATTTATAGGCTCAAAATATTTTGTGAATAATCCATCATCTGTCGAATCCATTATCTTTGGTTTCCGTTTTACTGATGTTTATCGAGATTAAAATTAGATCCATAAGTGACGTCAGCATGATTTTTGGAGGCACGCATCAGTTCTGTTTATATTTCTTGGGATTTTCCAGGATCAGTTGTAATGGAAATGACAATGCTATCGTGTTGTAAAAAGCTTTATGGAATTTCGTAAATCTGGAAAGTAAAATTTTAAATCCATAGTCAATTTAACTAATTACCTTCTAACACATTGATCAAAATCTCCAAAATATTATTTTTCGTTAAAGTTTTACAATTTTGTTAAATATGATGACTGAGCTCAGAGTAGTATTTTTCCAACTAAGCACACAAAACATTTCATCAGGGTACATGACCCTACAACATTATTAAGTCTAAGTTTGTATTTAAACTTTTAATTCTATAATTGGTTATTGATTTTAGAGGACTTAGAGGATTCTTTGGTTTTCGCTGTATCTGTAGAACAATAAAAAAGCACTAAAACTACCTTTCAACTATAATATAATGTCGGAGCTTTTGAACATTATACGTTTTGTACTCATCAAAAATCTTCATTTGAAGCTGTATCTGTAGAACAATAAAAAAGCACTAAAACTACCTTTCAACTATAATATAATGTCGGAGCTTTTGAACATTATACGTTTTGTACTCATCAAAAATCTTCATTTGAAGCTGTATCTGTAGAACAATAAAAAAGCACTAAAACTACCTTTCAACTATAATATAATGTCGGAGCTTTTGAACATTATACGTTTTGTACTCATCAAAAATCTTCATTTGAAAACTACTTCGTCCCCCTTTTGTGTTGAGATTTTGATGAAACTTCAACGCCTTTCGCAACGTAAGTTTCCCATAGAAGATTTGTTTTCGGTGCTAAACTAAACATATACGCGTGAGTTTCAGTTGCACGTGCAAGATAGGGAAGTGTGATGTTCGCACGAAATGCAAAGATCATAGGTGCGATCATTGTGGGGTTCCTGTTGAAGTTAGAAAGAGAGGTCGTCCTTGGTTGAAATCTTACCAAAGAAAGAGAAGAAAGTTGCGAAGTAGACGGAATATTAAGATTAAGAGACTTGTGTTTCTCTTATCGTGAAAACTATCATTGTCTTAATCCGTCAGTGACTGACAGACGAAGATATAACTCACCAAATTTCAATCAACAAATGTTATACAAAATAATTTAAGGGCGTTCTAAGTGTCATACACACGTTGAAAATGCAAGATAAAAATAGAATGACCCCGAGAAAACGTAGCCTTCATGTGAGAGAACTTTTGAATAACAGCTTAGCAGCATTTTGAAAGCTGCTCTGCGTTTTAAACAGCGGGAGATCAAACCCAAAATCGTTGCAAAGTCACATATGAGAAATTGGGTAAGCATATTTCTTCTCGTTCAAAATTTTCACAAAAAAAACAGCAATTTCTGTATGATAAACTCGAGATTTAAGGGTTACGTAAGAAATTTCCTTAAACTTGATGACTAATATTTAAATACTACGGTTATTAATAACACAGAAAAATGTGTTGTGGTTAAAATAAGATAGGAATATGATCAAAATACGCTTAGTATCTTACAAGTTACATGTACTGGTTTACAACTACATACACATTTCAAACTGCTCTTTCGCTGATAGGCCAGGTGGTTAAGGCGCTAGATTCGTAATCTGAGGATCGTGGGTTCGAATCCCCGTCGCACCAAACATGCTCGCCCTTTCAGCGTTATAATGTGACGGTTCATCCCACTATTTTGTGGTAAAAGAGTAGCTAAAGAGTTTACTTTAGGTGGAGATGAGTGGCTGCCTTCCCTCTAGTCTTACCCTGCTAAATTAGGGACGGCTAACGCAGATGGCCCTCGTGTAGCTTTGCGCGAAATTCAAAACAAACCAATCTTTTGATGAAAAATTCACAATTTTTATATATGTCTATATATATTATTACTAATTATTATTACTAATATTAAAACTCACACACACACGCACTGTGACGTCAGTAATGTATTTGTATTATGCATATAATATGCAAGAAAATGTTAATATCGAAATTACTATAAAACTTTTTTGCTTTATTTTTAAATGTAACAGACAAGAACATAAAATTACGTAATATTAAGCAACATGTGATCCCACTGAAACAACAGTAAATCAATCGCACTTAAGGCAAAATCAATGGAAAACATCCGGAGAGTGTTAAGGCACTGATTGTCAGACCAAAATGACAATAAAAGTTGTGCACTTTGAAAACGGAGGAAAACATCGGATTTTTCGCCAAAACGCATGCGTGTACAATAAATTTGTTTGAGAGATCTGCATGTTCTGCAAGTGCAACATGTACACAATTCCTATAAAAGTGACGGGTTCTCGGTTTCCATAGCTCAGTGTTAAGTCACCGACACACAATACAGTTACGCCAAGACTGACTGAAGCACAACGCAACAACGCCAGTGGTCGCTTGGAAGCAGGCGAATCTCGATCAGATGTTGCCAGAGCTGTGAATGTCCACCCAAGCACCATCACAAGGCTATAGAATCGTCACCAACAACATGGATCAACTTGTGACCGTCCACGATCTTCCAGACCTCGTGTGACCATGCCCGCACAAGATCGCTACATCCGGTTACGTCACCTTCGGGATAGGACCACCACTGCGACGTCTACTGCCTCAACCATACCAGGGCTGCGTGGGATTTCCGATCAGACCGTACGCAACCGTCGACGAGATTCTTAGGCCCCATGTGCAACCATCATGGTGAACGTCAACGACGTTTTTCAACATGACAACGCCCGTCCTCACACAGCCCGACTCACCACTGTCTTCTTGAGACACCACAACATCAACGTTCTTCCCTGGCCCTCCAGATCACCAGATTTAAACCCCATTGAACATCTTTGGGACGAGTTGGACCGACGTCTGCGACGGCGACAACCTCAACCGCAGACTCTACCTCAACTTACAGCAGCTTTGCAGGCTGAGTGGACAGCCATTCCACAGGATGTGATTCGTCATCTCATCGCTTCCATGGGCAGGAGATGCCAAGCAGTTATTGATGCTCACGGGGGGCATACTCGTTATTGAAGTTGAGTGACGTTGAACGTCAACTAGTGAGCGTGGACTTCGCCTGTGCAGACTTTGGATGTTCAGCAGTGAATGTGCAAAGTCTCACACATGTCATACAGAACTACCAGAAATAAACTTGTTAACAATATGTCTCAAATTTTGCCTTTTGCGTTTCTTTTTTTGAAGAGTATATATCTCAGAACGGCTGGTATGGGTATTAACACTATCTCAGAACGACTGGTATGGGTATTAGCACTATCTCAGAAGGCTGGTATGGGTATCAACACTATCTCAGAACGGCTGGTATGGGTATCAACACTATCTCAGAAGGCTGGTATGGGTATTAACACTATCTCAGAACGGCTGGTTAGGGTATTAGCACTATCTCAGAAGGCTGGTATGGGTATTAACACTATCTCAGAACGGCTGGTATGGGTATTAACACTATCTCAGAACGACTTGTATGAGTATTAACACTATCTCAGAACGACTGGTATGGGTATTAACAGATCTAGACATAGACTTGATTGCCATTTGTTTTTAGATAAAGTTCATGTTTCTTGCTACTTTTAACGAAATATTCTTTTTCTTCATGAAGATTTCTCAAATCTTATCTGCCACGTGTTTGACTTTCACTGTTGATATTTTACCACATTCTGCACATTTCATGGTGAATTCTGCTGATTCTAGAGGAAGGAACTGTTGTACTTTAGGCCTACTTCAATACCACAAAGTTATAAAGTTGGATCAAAGTAAACAGAATTTTAACGCCTCACTGAAAGATTGGTTTTTGAAAATCACTTAAAGCTTATGTTAAAATATCTCCTCTAATGAGTAGTTAATTATCGAATACCAAGTGAACAGCATTTTTGTAGGCGACTTTTACAGTTATTAAATAAATCAGTGATTAAAATGAACACTGTAAACGTATGAAATTTATAGTGCAAAAATATAGAGTAATAAGCTGCAGTCTAATGTGAAAAATGTACCAGAGGAAGATCAACAGCTTATGGAAACAGTTTAGATAATGTAATTAACATCCATGTGAAGCATATTACGAGGCTAGAAGCAATCTCACACAATTAAGCTATGTTCAAGAATAAGCAATTTCTCCCCCGAGTTACGTCAGTTATTTAATATTGCATAACATAAGTTTCTCATACTGGGATTCTTGGAGCCAGGATATATAGTATCTGGTATATAGTGCTGTGATGAATGGATAGCTGTAACGTGAAAAGTATTGGGTTCTCTTTAAGTTAGTCCAAAACGAGCGATAAGTGCTGCTTAATGTGAGTAATGGAGAAAAGAAAACCTACGGTACATACAGTCTCGTCGTAAACTTATATGTCCCTATTGAATATTGACGTTCAGACCGAACTGAAGAATCGAGCGCTGGTGCTTTGAGTTAAATGATTTAGAAATAGACTTTAACACGAATTGTTAGGTCGGTGTTTTTTTATTGTGTTATTTCATTAGCTCCTCAATATCTTGTTAAAGAGCGAAAGTTTCGAGTGATGAACTAAATTTGTATTTTTTATTATACTAATTGAAGATACGATTAAAGTAATCCAAAAACATGTGATTTAAAAGGATATATCAGTTAACCCTAGAAGTGTTTATGAAGTTTCTTCTCCAATGAATAACGCCTCCTAGTGGCACAGCGGAACGTCTACAGACTCACACCACTAGAAAGCGGGTTTCGATACCCGCTGTGGGCAGAGCACAGATTGCCGATTGTGTATCTTTGTTATTAATTCCAAACAAACAAACTAATGAATTATATAATATAAAAGTTAGTTATCCGGGAATAATTCCTGGACATACCACTGTTCTAATTATTTTATAGTTTGTTAGAAAATATATGCAAGACATAACCAGTAGGATGACCTTTTGAAACAACAAACAAACAAACATGAACAAGATGTCTCCAAGCATATTGCTACAGAAAGTATTTCAAAGGTATACACACTTGATTAGTGATTTTGTTTCGAATAAATTATTATCTATAGATCATTTTTAAAGTGTTTCTCTAATTATAATTTAGAATATGTTTAGATGTCCTATATACATGTGTGTGTGTGTGAACGACAAACATGGGCATCACAAAGAAAGAAGGTAATATATCGCTTCATATAGGAGATAAAAGTTTTAGCTGAGAAGGAGAATATGTTATTATAATATATTCTATCGTGTTCCTTCATCAGCTGGACTAAGGTTAGGTAGACGGGGTATTGTTTCTCAAGATGATATATAGAGTCCAGGATCACAATGGTTTACTATCTAAGGAAGCATCAATCATAGCTTGTCACCAGGATTTGTTTCAGACACTTGTCTTATAAGGTAAATAAAAACGTAATGTTCGCTGCTGTACACAATATATTTGCATAAACTTTGTAAAGTCTTAGTCAAAGGCGTTGTCTGATTCTGGATTAGCGCGTGCTGTTTGACTGTATAAGAAAGAGATCAGCTAAGCTCGTGGCTTTCTGCGCCCAATCCCAGGAATCAGGTAGTTCTCAGATAAGAGAAAAGCTTCTTTGAAATAAGGCCATATCATCCAGTCGCCTGAGATTATCGTGATAAACTTAACGTTATTTTTGTTTATCCTGATGCTCTTAAGAAGGAATGATTAAAAATATGTTTGTCGTTTGTGTTTTTTTACTCCGTATTGATTATCTATTTTTGTAAGCAGTGTGAAAGCTACAAGTGCTACAAGTAAGAACAAAACATAAATACAATACTCAGTGTAGAAGTACGCATATTGCCTTCAGTCATGATATCCACTTCCTAGTAGCACAGCGGTATGGTATGTCTGCGGACTCACAACGTTAGAAACTAGGTTTTAATACCCTTGGTAGGGAGAGCACAGACAGCCCATTGTGTAGCTTTGTCATTACGTACAAATCAACAACAACTTTAGATAAATTTTATTTCGTATTTGTGAATGAATAAATCTCATATTTCGATCTGAAGATGAACTTGAAGTATAATACTAAGTCTATCATATTAGGTACTGAGGTACGTGTATTTAGTATTAACAGTAAGTCTATCATATTAGGTACTGAGGTACGTGTATTTAGTATTAACAGTAAGTCTATCATATCAGGTACTGAGATACGTGTATTTAGTGTTAACAGTAAGTCTATCATATAAGGTACTGAGGTACGTGTATTTAGTGTTAACAGTAAGTCTATCATATCAGTTACAGAGGTACGTGTATTTAGTATTAACAGTAAGTCTATCATATAAGGTACTGAGGTACGTGTATTTAGTATTAACAGTAAGTCTATCATATCAGGTACTGAGGTACGTGTATTTAGTATTAACAGTAAGTCTATCATATAAGGTACTGAGGTACGTGTATTTAGTGTTAACAGTAAGTCTATCATATCAGTTACAGAGGTACGTGTATTTAGTATTAACAGTAAGTCTATCATATAAGGTACTGAGGTACGTGTATTTAGTGTTAACAGTAAGTCTATCATATCAGTTACAGAGGTACGTGTATTTAGTATTAACAGTAAGTCTATCACATCAGGTACTGAGGTACGTGTATTTAGTGTTAACAGTAAGTCTATCATATCAGTTACAGAGGTACGTGTATTTAGTGTTAACAGTAAGTCTATCATATCAGGTACTGAGGTACGTGTATTTAGTGTTAACAGTAAGTCTATCATATAAGGTACTGAGGTTCGTGTAGTGTTAACAGTAAGTCTATCCGAAATAAAATCACAAAATTTTCGTAACCTTTGCAAAAGGTTGTTCAAAATCTGTTGTGAAGCTAAGCCTTAAAGATATTTTTTTTTTCAAATCTTATCGGAAGTGAACATTTACGTATCTGTAAAGAGTAGAACGTCTCATGAGAACATCATTAAATCAACGAAATCGGTCACTAAGTATTCCTTCTAGTTTTAGCCTGTATCGTCTATTACATGAAGCTTCACATATTTTCTGATTTTGTTTTTATGTGAAAGTTAGTTAAAATATTCGTTGTGGATTTCGATTTTCTGATGAAAAAGAAAGCTAACTTGAAATTATAGAACAATTAACTAGAATATTGTATGAAAATAATCACTTGTTGTTGGCTTTTCGGATGAAATTTTTTGTATCAGAACAAACTTAAACATTCTTGGAAAATTTATCATAAATACTTCGTTAATGAAAGGAAGCCATCATTAAGAACGTTTGCGTCGTGATTAATTTTGTAATTTGAAATTGTTTAAATATACCTAAAAAAGAGAGAGAACCTTTATTAACGGTGTTTTCATGACATAAGATTAATAGACGTTCGTGTATAATAGTTATAATAAAATAGCATTTTTCTGTGAGTTTTAAGGAGATTTCGAACTGTAATTTGTGGATAAATGTATTTTTACTTTTAATGTAATATGCGGTTTTAAGCAGCTAATGGTAACATTTTCGCAAAGTAAGATACATATGAGTATTTACTAAACGAACTTCATGTTTTATAGTTTACTTTGAGACAATCATAAATACTGGAAGCAGAAATCCTATTAATGTATTTTACTGTATAGCACATTTACACTTCTAAATGGAACAATGTATGTCTAGAAACCAAAGCTTTTTTAATTTTTGTTTTTGGCTGGAAATCATCCGCTCCTTCATCATTTTTTCATGCTCATATACACACATTTATTGATCCATTTCAAGATCAATGTGCTATTTTTTGTACTCAGTTCATTAAGTATAATGATGGAAGTCAATATGACTGTTGGAGAATCATTTTAAACAAAAGTAGACACTCGGTGTGAAAATGGAAATCAACTGGTCGTTGACCTATATATTTGAGTTCATACATCTGAGCCAGGTGGTTAGGGTGCTCGACTCGTAATCTGAGGGTCACTTCTTCTAATCCCCGCCATACCAAATACACTTACCCTTTCATGTGACGGTCACTCCCACTATTCGTTGGTAAAACAGTAGCCCAAGAGCTGGCGGTAGGTGTTGAGACTATGTACCCTCCCTCTAGTCTTACTGCTAAATTAGGGTCGTGCAGCATCGCTTGAAATTCAAAAACAAACCATACATCCATAAAAAATATTAGTAGTGACATTGAAAGATTAACTTACACTTACATAAATATAAAGGAACTTATACAGCTATAATCTAAGTTTAATTAACAATAAAGAAATGTAATTAAATATAACTAGATCTAATATCTCTACTATATATATGAAATATGTTACTTTATGTTACAGGCCCAACATATACCACCAGGACAGGCCTGTAATTTAATTTTAAACTGTTCTAAACAGTGATAAGAATATTATGATAAAAATATACTTAAATTTGATGATATGAATACTAAATAAACCAGGATAAATTATATATTCATACAATGGGTTTTTATAAGAAATCTCTGAGATTTACAGATTTTTTATCTATATGAATTATTTTTATTATTATTCTTTATTTGTAAAATTTTGGTTAAAATATTTCTTAAAGCTCTACCAAAAATAACATACTTTATCATTTTAGTATATAAAGAAATATTGAACAAAGATTAAATTATTTGTAGGCTCTACCAATACACTGTACGTTTCAAAAACTAAACCTCTCTTAGTTTTGAGTTTAGCATATCTGAGTTTATCATTTCGTTGAAAACAAACTGCTTTAGAAAAAATCAAAGGACACTACCGTACGATAAGAATGTATAATTATTTCTTTCTGTAGAAATTTGGTCAATATTAAATGTACAAGAGAAAACAGTTTTACTAAATAGGACACATCAGAAGACTACGAAATTTGAAAGCAAGTTGAATTTTATCCAATTATTTTACTTTTTACTTTTCTAAACGATCCAAACGATGGATAGTATGATAACTCTAAGTCCATGTTTTCTATGATTAAATTGAAAACGCAAACAAGTTTTCTTAATAAAGGAAAGAAATTAGAAACATTGAGGTTGGAAGAAACTTTGAATTACGTATATTTAATACGTTTGTTATGAAATTGGCTCATCTTATGGGTTTTAAGCAAACGCGAAATAACTAAACATTCAATACGTTATAGCAAAAGCCCAACGTTTCTGAAAAATGATTTTTTTGTCTCAAGTAATTCTGTAAACGAAATTGGCAGGGTTCTTTTAATTATAGATATTATATGCTTACTGGGTCTTAAGATACACGTTTCTTTTCGATAGATCAGAAAACAAACTTAGGTGAACAATTTCTCTCTGTTTTATAATTGACGTTCACCCGCCTACTCCAGTTTAAGTTTGATAACTGACTGGGGTATACTTAAAAAGGTTTTAACCTGAAAATTACGACTTAAACACCATGTTATATTCCTTGAGACTGCTTTGAGTTTGAGTATCGAAAAAGACACTTGTCTTCTTACGTTTTATAAAAATCCATCCACATGCATGGCACGTGTTGTTGACCTTGCAGATAGATTTGAGATACACCTTCTACAAACTTATTATTGACCAGAAGGTTCAAATTCTGAATTATTCCTTTTGAAATCAGTTTTAAAAAGTGTTTTTTTTTTATTAAATGTTCCACTAGGTGACTGGACAAATTAGTTTTTAGGTATGAAAAATATAGTATAGTTTCAATTACAGAACTGTTTTCTTGGTTTAAAAGCAAACTTTTTATGGATGCTGGGAAGAACACATGTTTACCTCTCACCATCGAGGAGACGCATCCTTATATCAATATTTGAAGCTAAATTAAAGAACAATATTAGATAAATCTGTGTACACTTTGATTAAGGTTACGACAGTGCTCGTATAGAACTGTCGTTATGGCAACAGATAGCTTCGATGAATAATTCATTCCTTCACCAGCTGAACGAATGAGAAACAAAATATCCTAGTAGTTTATAAGAAAACTAATGCAACATCCATTTTCGTGGAAGATTGAACCTTAGGCTTCTCGCAGGAATGTTCCTCATTTGGGTATACATTGCAGGGAATCATGTTTGTTCTGTGACACACCTTAGAGCCAATGGAACGCAATTTTGTGACAGTGGTTTTTATTATTCTCATCGTGTTTCCCAGATTGACCTTTTATGAGCTCAGAACAAGTAGATTAAAAGTGACAAATGAAAATGTTTATAATGATTTTTTTTAGTCTATTCGTCACATCAATTTACATATCGTTTTTAGAAACAACGACACAAACAAGGCTTTAAAGCGTAACGCAATTATTGTGAAGTCTATAACTAATTGCCATAGACGTATTTTTACGTTTATTCTTTGCAGGATAGTGTAAGAGCATGTGACAATGTCTCTACATTTACGTAGCCGTTTATGTTATTACACAACATATACGTTTAGTTGAGTATTGACTCTTTCGTATTAATGAAAGAAATACTGTTCCGTGAAGTGTTTACAAAGTTTCAATAGACGTTGGTAGTTACTAAAAATAAATATTAACCAAACACGTAACACTCCATCTATATGATTATATGTTAACATTCTGAGTGCGAGATAAAAGCAGATGTTCAGTGTTGATTGTTCTAAGCGTTTTCTTATTTCTTTTCCTATGTACAGTGTAATACAAATGCCTCATGATTTTAACTAATATTTTTGTGCTTTATTGAAGAATGACGTTTAGAAAACTTTTGTAAAATATATAACTTCTAAGATTTTACTGAAAATATTTACTAGCACAATAACAATAGCCCTGCCATAAGATTAAGAAACCCGTGTGTTAAAACTATCAGTTGTGTATAATATGTATGGTTTGCTTTGTTTTGAATTTCGCACAAAGCTACACGAGGGCTATCTGCGCTAGCCGTCCCTAATTTAGCAGTGTAAAACTAGAGGGAAAGCAGCTTAGTCATCACCAACCACCGCCAACTCTTCGGCTACTTTTTTGCCAAGGAATGGTGAAACTGGCCGTCAAATATAACGCCCTCACAGCTGAAAGGGCGAGCACATTTGGTGTGACAGGGATTCGAACCCGCGACCTTCAGATTACGAGTCGAACGTCTTAACCCACCTGGCCACTCATTTATTTACGTACATTGTTCGCTAACTATGATTTAGACTTATAAGTTCACATTTTTCTTCTCTAATACAAAAAATACTAATCCAAAATTAGTGCAGGATTATAAAGGACAAAATATGAATCTATCTGGAAATTCTTACAGACTTGAAAAAAATTAATCCAAAAGCAAAAACAAACGTGTTATTGCCACCATATTATGTTTCTCTTCACTGAAATAGCAGTTTAGGTTTGTTTGATAGCGAGGCTACGTTTTGGAAAGCAATGGAAACTCGAGATTTGTATGTATGCAGGAAAATAATTATCCTGGGATTTAACAAAATTCGATCAGAGACGAAACACTTGTTTCGTTAGAGAAATGTGTGAAATAATTAAACATTTTATCAAGCAATCGGATACTTTGTTGTTGTTTTTTCCAAACAACTCTGAAAAGAGGTTAAAGTTTACTTTACGTCGTAGTGTAAGCGTAGTGGAAATGATTGAATCATCTGATAGTTTCCAACACCGAAATATAACCGCAGCTCGCTCACGTTTCTCTTTTAAAACTAGAATAATTTAATTAAACTAACTTGTAAGCACTCGCCTGAAGTATTACACTGATTTTAGTTGGTATTTTAAAGTCTTCTAAGCGATCTAAATGTACATAACTTAGCGGAATTTATGTATGCATGCAGTGTCGTGTTATAGGTGATACATGGATTGTTTAACGACAACAAATAATGGTAATGTGGTATTTTCCAAACAGCCGTACAACATTTCCAACAGGCAATGCGCGTGTGCTACTGTACATTAATTCGATAAACAGAGTCGAAGCTAGTAATGTGTTATGTTTAGCCAGGCATCAATACACGTTGGAAGCAGTTAACGATAACATAAAAACGAACGTCTCTTCAAGTGTAGATAATTGTATAGTGATGAGAAATGCCAATTTTAATGATGCACAGAATACATCAAATAAACCAATCGATTTTAATAATTCAAGCTCCAATCACAATATTATTTGCATTATCTTAAAAGTGAGAACATTTAGACAAGAAGGTAGAAACCAGGCTTTGCTAGAATTATTTAAATAACATACATCTCCACAAGATGTTCTTAAAGTTTGAACTCGCAGAATGCATAAAAGGTGACCAGGCGACACATCTACCATCATCTCATGATTACTCTTAATGGTACCTTTGAAGGCTTGGTGGCGAATGCAAACATGCTTGCCTTTTTAGCCGTAGGTATGTTGTAATGTGTTGAATTAGGAAAGGCTAGTACAGATGGCCGTCGTGTAGCTTTGGGCGAAATTCAAACAAAGCTATCACTTTAAAAACACACTCACGGCTTGTAATAAGGAACAAGCTTATGAGGGCAACGGGATGCGAACCATCTATTCTTGGAGTTACAATACCACACGCTAACTAGGAGAACAAGCAATAGATAAAACACAGAGTCAGATCATCACTTTAAGTTTGATAGTGTTGTGTGTTAGAAGTTATGGTAGACTTGGTGGTGTATGACATAATGGTAAATATTAACATTATATGAATAAACTTAAAACTATGAAGCTTGGTAACAAACAATATATACCAGTTTTTGTTTTGTTTTTTATATGTAACAAAGTTCAATGGAATTTGCTTTAGTCAAGTTGTCAAGGAAGCGTCTACTAGTTTTGCTATGTTACTGAACACAGCGTTAGTTTTATCATTGTTTAACCTGTGTATTGTTAACTGAAGTAAAGAAGACAGAGTAAACAGTGGGAAAACGTCCGTACAACTTTCATACAACATATTTACTCAACATTTTGTTTTACAACTTACATTCACACAGAATACTTAATGAAAATTCTCAATTGCTCTCTAGAAATTAGAGAGTGAAACGTGGAGTGAATATAACATTTTTCTTCTGAAGCCTTATTTATGGCTGGTTTTATTTTGTGCTGATTATTACATTAATTTTAATTAACCAAGTTCTGTAAGAGTTAGTGTAATAAAGTGGAAAGTTCGGCTTTATTATTTACAACGTATCACTTCGAAAACCTCATTAAAACAGCTTTAAGAATTTTGCTTGTTTGATGAATTTCGCTAACATCTGGTACATAGGAAATAATTTTGTTTAGATGTAGATTAGATATTAAGAGATCGCAATAGCAGTACGTTGAGCTACGTTTATATGTTTTAGGCTCATTTAACTTGGTAAAATATTCAAAACGACGAATTACACGTAACGAAAATCACGAAAAAAAAAGGTTGTTCATTTATTTCTCACAAAACAACTTTGTCTGTTAGGAGAGTGTAAGAGTATTCACTGTGATGATATGGTGGTCTGTATTCTGGATTATTGAAAAATGGCAGTGACTGTGATGCCATGGTGGTCTGTATTATGGATTATAGTACAGGTTTAGTTATTGTAGTGGTATGGTGGTCTGTATTATGGATTATAGTACAGGTTTAGTTATTGTAGTGGTATGGTGGTCTGTATTATGGATTATAGTACAGGTTTAGTTATTGTAGTGATATAGTGGTCTGTATAATGATCATTTGTAGTTACTGTAATGTCATGGTGAGCTTTATTCTAGATTATTGCAAGCTAAATTATATAAAAATTAAATGTGTGTGTTTTCTTATTACAAGCCACATCAGGCCATCTGCTTAGCCCACCGAGGGGAATCGAATCCTTAATTTTAGCGTTGTAAAACCGTAAAAATCCGGCTGTACTAGCGAGGGACAAAAATTAAGTTGGTGTTATATTTTTACAGATGATTAATTTGTTTGTTTAGTAAGATTAAGTTAACATTTCAATATTTAAATATTTAGTTTTTTCGATTTATGTAGAACGGCTCTCTTCTAGTTCAATGAAAACTTTCAATACAACTCGTATATGAAATTTATAGCAACGGTTTAGTTTTGTTTTTATTTCTTTTTAATTCTGCGCAAAGCCACACCAGGGTTGTCTGCGCTAGCCGTCCTTAATTTAGCAGTGTAAGACCAGAGGGAAGGCAGCTAGTAATCACCACCCACTGCCAATTCTTGGGCTACTCTTTTACCAACGAATAGTGGGATTGACCATCACATTATAACGCCCCCACCGCTGAAAGGGCGAGTATGTTAGGTGTGAGGGTAATTTGAATCCGCAACCCACAGATTACGAGTCTAGCGCCTTAACCACCTGTCCAAACCGAGCCCTATAGCAACGGAGGTTGAGTCTTAGGACTTGTAATTGACAAATGACACTGGTAAGGCTGAATTAGTTACATAACAAAATGTATTTGCTCTCCGCCATTAATTTATTTAGCATGTCTAATCTTTTTTTTTTTTTAATGATAATCGCATCGAACTTATATCTAACTATCTTTCGATTTTCGGCTTTAAAATGTATAACATAAAAGTTTAATGTTATTTAAGAGATAATTTTAATGTGTAGTAAACTCATAATTTTAGAATTGTTTCATGTTTCATTTTTAATCATTGGCTGAAGTTAAAAAGAAAGACGGAGTTAAATCTCAACCTTTTCGATCCATTTTTACCACAGCTACATATGAGATCGTTGATAAAACAGTCAAAGTATGCCTATCTCCTTCTACTGACAAAATAGTTAAAGTACACTTATCTTCTCTGCCTCCTCTATGTTCATTGCAGAAATAAAGTTTCACAGCATGTATGATATGAATTTTTCACCAGTGTTGAAGATAATAAAAAATGAGGAAAAATTCCAGTCTATTAACATTTAAAAAATTACTTTTAACCACAATTTTGTGCTTGGAAACCTTGTTAGTTTTAAAAAAGTGTTAATAACGCTACTAAGTTTTATGTTCCCATTTCTTTATGCAATTTGGAGATAATAGCATCAGAAGATAACTCTTTCACTTCCGAGAAACAATGTTAAATACTTAACTCTTTCCAATTCCAAGATACAATGTTAACTAGTTAACTCATTAAAATTCCGAAACATAATGTTAACAAGTAAGCTTATTCCAATTCCGCCATTATTTCATAAGTTTACGTTGTTTGTACCTCTGTATAAATGAAATACGTTCGGCTAATTTCAAGTTACCAATGAAAGATCAGAAAAGACAACTTTCAAAGATAATTGGCCCCCTAGTGGCTCAGCGGTATGTCAACGGACTTAAACGCTAAAAACGAGGTTTCGTTAATCGTG
This sequence comes from Tachypleus tridentatus, assembly GCF_004210375.1. Taxonomy (NCBI): domain Eukaryota; kingdom Metazoa; phylum Arthropoda; class Merostomata; order Xiphosura; family Limulidae; genus Tachypleus; species Tachypleus tridentatus. The sequence goes on from NC_134834.1 coordinate 180,792,200, forward strand.
GTGGGCAGAGCACAGATAGTCCATTGTGTAGCTTTGTGCTTAATTCAACAAACAACAACAACAACCAAAGAGAATTAATAATATAAGCGAAGCTTTTCCAATATATTTACTAATTTCTTTTCTTATGCCTGAATCTGTACACACTAAACTAAAGACGGAAGAGCGCATGTTTAGAGAATGTTCATTATAAAAATAAATAAATTGTATTATATGCGTTAACTACTTTTTTTGCTGTTCCTGATTTGTTTCCAAAATTAAATTAAGTAAATATATATATATATATTTATAAATATATAAATATTTGCTATTATCACCATAAATTTTCTTATGGTCAAGAAATAATGTTCACAGCGATTCATGTGAGGTTAACAAAACAGGAATAATTAACGTTGAAATTTAAATGAGTGAGTAAAATTAAATACTTATTAAACATAATAATCAAATCACGTGCCAACTATAACCATATACGGCATATGAAGTTCATTGTTTCAGCAGTTTCAAGTTCTGGGTACGAGAGTGAAACACATTGGCTAGAGCAAAATCATGAAGTTGTCAGTAAACCAGAACCTACCGATACAGTTAGATCTTACCACTGGTTTAAATATGTAGTTCTGTTTAAATACCACGTATCGCAAATTATCTATATTTAATTCAACCGAATTGTAGCAACAGAGTCTCAACCAAACAAAATGATTGTTATAAAACGGGACAGTGGTTGTAACTATGTACAGGAATTTTAACCATTATGTTGAGTTACATTGCAGAGAATAATATTATAACAGGTTTGAAAGTTACTGAATCTACTACTTCCGAGTAACAGGCTCCTCAATACTTAAATGTTATAAAGGTGCACCGAGTAACAGGCTCATTAATACTTAAATGTTATAAAGGTGCACCAAGTAACAGGCTCCTCAATACTTATGGGTTACAAAGGTGCATCGAATAGCTGGCTCCTCAATACTTAAGTATTACAAAGGTGCATCGAATAGCAGGCTCCTCAATACTTAAGTGTTGCAAAGGTGCATCGAGTAGCAAGCTCCTCAATACTTAAGTGTTACAAAGGTGCAGTAAGTAACAGGCTCCTCAATACTTATGTGTTACAAAGGTGCATCGAATAGCTGGCTCCTCAATACTTAAGTGTTACAAAGGTGCATCGAATAGCTGGCTTCTCAATACTTAAGTGTTACAAATGTGCATCGAGTAACAGGCTCCTCTATACTTAAATGTTATGAAAGTGCACCAACTAACAGGCTCCTCAATATTTAAAGATGAAGGAAGATTATTGGAAAGATTGTATCTAAAGAAAGAGAAACACCATTCAGCGATCATAAACTCAAAGATTTTATCTTTATTTTCAAACATAGTGAAACGAATTTCACAACGGAATAGTTTTCTCCAAAGTTTCATATATTCAGCCTCATGTGCTTTAGAGTTATGACACGTCCATAAAACCATTGTTAAAAAAGAAGAACGTAAAAAAAACAAATAACACTTTCAATCGCCCTCCAGAGAAATTACGAATAGGTTTTTTCCAGGTGGATGGTAATGGTTTTGATGAAACTATGGCATATCTGGTAATAAGATATAGTCGGTAATTTGAATTTTGTAGTTAAAATGTTTTTATTTAGGAAAGCGCAGCAAATATAGATGGTGCTTAGACACATTAAAATATTAAGAATACATATCTTCTCAAGACATTTGTGATAGCGTTTGACACGCCACATATTTCCATTTTTTCCTCTCAAAGTTACACTAAAATAGTTTAGTTACTGAAAACTTGACACCCACACAATTACATATTGTATACTGAAAAACAGCTCTCACTTATATAGGAAGTAAATAAGAATAGATCCATTTATTTGTACAGTCACAGACACATAGTGATGATTAATTTAAAGAAGGTTCTTTTCTTAGTCACAATACAATGGTTCTTCTAGTTAGAGCTATAATCTTACAATTCGATTTCAATAAAACCACATATATTTCCCTTATATAGGAAGTAAGTAAGAATAGATCCATTTATTTGTACAGTCACAGACACATAGTGATGATTAATTTAAAGAAGGTTCTTTTCTTAGTCACAATACAATGGTTCTTCTAGTTAGGGCTATAATCTTACAATTCCATTTCAATAAAACCACATATATTTCCCTATAGACTGAAAGAATAAAGTTTAAGTGTTCAAGTCGATAGCTTTCTGGTCTTCCTGAATCTTTCCTTTTATCAAATACCAACAAAATGCCAAAATTTCACGACTTCAAGAAACGCGTTAATGCATTGTAGTAAAGAATAATTTTTGTTTCGAAGACATTTAGATTACGTGCTAGCAAGAAAGTAGAAAATCTTGTGAGTTCTTATCATGTAAAGTACTATTTTCACGTGTTTCTCTAAGACAAACGGTTCCTCATAACACACCGATACATTACACATAAATAACTTACTATCTGCCACACCGATACATTACACACAAATAACTTACTGTCTGCACTTACTTTACACTGGTTGCACTAAAACTGTTTTTGTAAGTTAAGCACAAAGCTATACAATGGTCTACGTTCTTCTCTGCTCATCACGGGTATCGAAACCCGTTTTCTACCCTTCTAAGTCCCTAGTCCTACCACTGTACGACCTTTCACACCATACCGAAACGAGTATCGTCATCAGGAGACAAACTTCAATAATTATTCATTCCATCTGATACGTTACCTACTCTGAGGATGCTATACTTTCTTGAATGGTTAGTATCCTACGATAGAAGTTCACCAACGTTCACTGTGGGCGTCACAAACTAAATTTACAACGCTTACGACTAGACTTGTCTATACGACCATAAATTTCAACAAATGTATAGAGCAGAAAAAAAGCCGTTATAAAATTAGGGGATTTCACAACGCAACAATCATTTACCGATTTAGCCGTGCGTAAGAAACCTAAAGTAGGTACCTGAAAAATCAAAATTATCGGGTGTTAGCTGAAACAGATTACGGCGATACTCTCATAATACACTAAATAATTAAATTCTTTAATAACTTTCATGGTTTAACGTTCTAAGCTCTTTCTGCTGTGGGGGCGTTATAAAGTGACGATCAATCCTACAATTCGTTGGTAAAAGAGTAGCCCAAGAGTTGGCGGTGGGTGGTGATGACTAGCTACCTTCTCTCTAGTCTTCGACTCCTAAATTAGGGACGGTTAGTACAGATAGCCCTCGTGCAGCTTTGCGCTAGTTAAAAACAATGTTGAAGTTACTTATTATTGCTTTGATCATGAAGTATGTTAAAAAAACTTACTTTACCTGTACGTCTCTAAATTATTTCAAATAACTTTTAAGAACTTTCAAGGACCAATGTTATAAAATAATTTAAGAAAACATTGCTATTAAATTGCAATTAACAAAATTCGTCATAAACATGGAACATTTCAGGTAATCAGTTTTTTTTTTAATTTTGCCCAAAACTAAACGAGAGCTATCTGCGCTAGCCGTCCCTAATTTAGCAGTGTAAGACTAGAGGAAAGACAGCTAGTTATCACCACCCACCGCCAACCTTTGGGCTACTCTTTTACCAACAAATAGTGAGATTGACCGTCACATCATAACGCGTCCACGGCTGAAAGAGCGAGCATGTTTAGTGCGAAGGAGATTCGAACCAGCCACCCTCAAATTACGAGTCGAGTGCCTTAACCACCTGGCCATGCCGGGTCATCTAGGTAATTAGTATGTTTTATTGGTTATGCAATAATATTTTTATGCTGTGTCACGTGAAATAC